>NC_086157.1:117412443-117631150 GCF_035149785.1 Candoia aspera
AATGGCTTTCCTGCACACTCTGGAGCCGCTCCTCCCGCGCCACTATCTCAACAGCCGTGGCATCATGGTGAGCGGGGGGCGGTTTGGAGAACTGGGCGGAGCAGGCCCAGGGCGGAGCTGTCACCCTTCTCTTGTCTGGAACAGATAGATGAGGACATGACGGCCAGGATCGGCATGGCAGATGTGAAGTTTTCCTTCCAGTGCCCGGGCAGGATGTATGCCCCAGCCTGGGTGGCCCCAGAAGGTGAGTGGGGAAGGGGCATGGGGCAGGTACTTCTCTGCCCCAACAAGCACAGCACCAGAGGAGCCCCCCTCTTCCCTCCACTGGGCTGGAGCTGCTGCAGGGTCATTCTGGACTCAGCCAGCTCCCCCCAGGCAGCTCCTCTTTCCCCTCCCCTTTGTAGCTCTGCAGAAGAAGGCGGAGGAGATTAACCGGCGCTCAGCAGACATGTGGAGCTTTGCGGTGCTTCTGTGGGAGCTGGTGACCCGGGAAGTGCCATTTGCTGATCTCTCCAACATGGAGATCGGCATGAAGGTGAGCGGTGGTGAGCGGGTGAAGGAGTTCTGCTCCAGCTCTCCAGCAGATGCCAGCGAGGCTCTGGTGTGTCTTTGCAGGTTGCCCTGGAGGGGCTGCGGCCCACCATTCCCCCTGGCATCTCCCCTCATATTTGCAAGCTGATGAAGATCTGCATGAACGAGGACCCCGCCAAGCGCCCCAAATTTGACATGATTGTCCCTATTCTTGAGAAGATGCAGGAGAAATAAGGGGCTTGTCTGGCAACTGCCAGCTGGCCCCAAGTGCCTTTTGGCCAGAAGCCACGACCCTGCGTGCGGTACGGACGGACCTGCCCCTCTGCAGGTGGCCTTGCACTTTCCTTCCCGCCTCCACACGCCGCATCTAACAGCTGCCTCCCGTGCCAGGACCTCCCTGCGCTCCCCCTGGCTGCACCACACAGTTTTTATCTTTTCTACACAGGCCCGGGCCAAAGCCCCCCGTGGCCCAAATAAACAGCTGTCACCGAAGGACCGTCTTGTGCTGCTTTCGCAGGGCAGGGAATCGGGACTGCTGGTGGCAGTGTCCAGCTCAGCAGCCCGTGAAGGACTGGCGGGACCCTTATACCAGAGAGCAGGGAGTGCAATTTTTAGGGGTGGCAGCAACACTGAATTTCCACCCTGGTGCCCCTTTGCCTCCCTGAAGCAGAGTGCTCAGCCAGCATCCTGGCTGTTGCCCTTTTGCCACCAAAGACATATGGGGGCCTGGAAGGGGCATCTTTTCTCTAGGAACAGGGAGCCAAGTGGAAGCACCATCCTGACTTCTCTGTTCCAGAGCAAAATCCTAGGGGGTGGGGGATCAACCCTGTCCTGGCTGCCTCCAGCAACTGGGGAAGAGGGACAGGAGGACAGGATGCAGTGTGGGCCAGGCCAGCTTCCTTGCAGTTTGCTCTAGCCCAGAACTCCTGAGAAGGGAGAAGCCCCTGCTTTGGGCCCCCAGAGGAGGCTTGGAGGTGGGCCCCCACAGATGGGGGAGGCAGGGAGGCTTGACGCTGGATGGAGGCACTGGTGAGGCTGGCTGGATATTGCCCCCTGCACGGTGGGTGCTCAGGACTGCAGATGGGTGCCCACCATCTGCAGCAGCCTCTGCCCACAATCCCCAGCCCTGCTAGCCAGGAAGACCATAGCAGCCGAGCACCAACTTCAGAAACGTGCGGGGCGCAAGGGGATCCTGCCAGCAGCCAAAGCAAAAGAGGGTGCCAAGAGAGACTTTAATAGGGAGCGGGGAGGGCGTGGTGGTGGTGGGGGAGGCCTTCAGGTGAAGTAGTGGGGCTTCTTCACATTGATGCCATACTCGGCCAGCGCAGGGGCCAGGTCCTCCATAGTCAGCGTGTGCTTCTTGTCCTGCAGGAAGGAGAGGCAGGGCAGCCAAGGGGTCATCACCCCCCCCAGCGCCCCCCCACACGCACACACCTTGCTCTTGTTGCGGGAGCTGCCCGACGCGGTGCCCTTCATCTTGCAGTGCTGTAGGGCGTCGTTGGCCACGTCGGAGATGAACTTCTGGGCCGCCAACGAGACCAGCCGGATGCTGCGGAGGCAGGAGGCGGGTTGACTCGGCCCGGCCCTGCCCGGTGACCAGGGGCCCGGGGGACCCTAACCCGGCCACACTTACATGCGCGGGTCCGACGCCTCGAAGCCGGCGCGGTTCAGATAGTAGCCGGTCACGGCGTCCGGGATCTGCAAGCGCAGGAGACAGTCAGGCGGGGCAACCGGCGGCGACCCAGCCGCGACCACCGCTCGCCCGGGCCCCCACCGTGGGCGTGTAGTCCTCCAGCTGCAGCAGGAAGTCCACGAGCGGCGCGCCGGACGAGGCCGACCCGGGCGGGGGCGCGGCGGCGGCGGGTTTGGCGTCTCCGTTGGCGGCGCCCCCGGGCGGCGCGAAGACTCCGTTGGGTACCGGCAGAGGCGGCGGACCCTCGACGGGCTGCGCCAAGGCGGCGGCGGCGGCGCCTGCGGGGGGGGACGCGTGAGAGCGGGCGGGCGGCGCGAGCCCCCTCCCCAGCCCGGCCCCCCCGGCCCGCCACTCACCAGCCGCCCCTCCGGCGGCCCCCGCCACGCCCGGGCTGCCCTTGGCGCCCGCGTCCCCGGCGGAGGCGGCGGCGGCGGCGAGGGGCGGCGGGGGCGGCGGCGGGAGGGGCGCGGGCGCCGCGGGGCTGGGGTCGGGCTCCGTGACGCCCCCTCCCGCGCCGGCGCCGCTGCTTCCCGCCCCGGTGGCGCTCATGGATCCGGCGAGCTGCGGCGGCGAGGCGGCTGTGCGCAGGCGCGGTGTGGGGGCGCAGATCCCCGGAAGCGGGCGGGCGCGGCTCCTCCCCTTCCCTGCGCCGCTCGAGGGGGAGGGGGAGGGGGAGTGGGCGGGCCGGGTCGGCGGGTCCTTTCGGCCGCCGCCTACTCGACAAGGTGGAGCCGGCAGGCCGGGGGGGGGCGGTCATTCGGCCGGCGAGAGCCTCTCCCAAGGTCGGGGGGCTCCCCAAAGGCCCGCGTGGGGGTCCCAGCGGCGGACCTCGCCTCCTCCCGGCCCCCCTCTCCGTCCGAGGCCCTCCCGCTCCCGTCGGTCTGCGCTGGAGGGGCGGGGCGGGTCCTCTGCTGGGGCTCGCTGGCCGGGAGGGCCGTTGGCGGGGTCCTCGGACCGAAGCATCTCCGGCCGAAGAGGTCGAGGCAGGTGAGCAGAAGGGCCGGGCCGGGCCGGGCCGGCTGCCCAGGGCCCCGCGAGGACTTGGGCCGGGGCAAGTTCAGCCTGCCCGCCCGCGCAGAGGCCGTAGCATCTTGGTTAGCGGAATCGGCTCACTGCAGCGGGGGCCGGAGCTGACCTCCGGCCGAAATGGCGAGGGGCTGAACAACCCTCCTCCCCCCTCCCTCCGTGAGCGATTGGAAACCTTCCCTGGGCTTGTTGTTGAAAGAGAATTGAAAAACAGACATGTGAATTAAGTTGTGGTCTCCTCTCCCTGTGGACTTGGCAGACCAAATGCTTTCCAGTTGACCCAGCTGCTTCTGGGTGGGAGAGTTTGGCTGCTGGGGGGTGGGGTGACTGTTCGAGCAAACAACCCAAAGGGTGATGGGCTTCTGGGGGGGATGCAGAGCACCATTCTTACCAGCCAGAAGAGAGCCAAGAAAAGCCACTATTTTGCATTGTTGGCTGTAACTGCAGTCTCCAAGTAGAAGGCTTTCAAAATATGCCTTAAGCAGCATAGTTTGAATAGCAGCCCCAAGACTGGAATAATTTTCTCTGGGCTTCTCCAGCTAACAGCATGGCCCTACGTAGAGTACCTTGCGGTAATCCAGCAGCACCTTGATTAGGCACGGAGCCCCTCCTGTGGGGGCTTCCTAGCCCAGGTAGTGCTGTAAGCGACACTCCAACCGTAGCAAGGCAAAGACTGCTGATCCAGCGGAGCCACGGATCCAGACCGATTCCTTGGGCTGGTACAATCCTGTCTCAAGCGTTTCCCAATGAAAATGTTCCTAGGAAGTCTGTGCACGAACAGACTTTCTTGCTGGGATTTAATCCGAGCCTGTTTCTCATCTCCCAGTTCCTGATCACCCCTAGACATCTGCTCAAGATTCCCAGTTTCTCCTACAATCAAACTGAGCATCCCTGCCTCCTTCTTTGCCATCTCCCTTGTCCTCTGGAATAGGGCACCTGCAATGATTTTTGGAAAACTTGGCTATTCTCCCAGGTGCTGGCATAGGGTGGTTGCTGCGTGCCTTGTCTGCTACATGTGATTTCCTTTTGGATGCGTTTGACCAGTTTTCCTATTTTATTCTTTCTTGCTGAGGGGAGGGGGCCAAATCCTGTGACACCCCACTCCACACTGGAGCAACAAAAGGTTTGAACATTCATCCCCTCTGACTAATGCCTGGAAATGCCCATTCAAGTAGTAATGAACTCACGGAAAAGTCTCTCCCCTTCTGAGCCTCACATGTGGTCCTGGAGGATACCACGACTGATGGGATAGAGCCCGGCCAAGAGTTTAATGGGGCAAGATGGGCACGCCTCCCCCTGCCAGGGCCCAATGAAAGACACCCACCAGGTGACAATGCTCTTTCTGGTATGGCTGAAAAGGATCTGCATAATCCATGTCCTTCAGGCTCCTTGGTAACTCAGTCCCTTCCACCTTCTCCACAAGAAGAAAAGGGTTGAGATGGGGTGGAGTCTGTCAATTAAGGCTGGCCCAAGCAATGGCTGCTTTAGTAGAGAACATGCAATTGCCTTTTCCGTGTGCGTGGGGGGGGGGCATAGCACCCTCTTTGAAAGAAGCAGAAATCACCTCCCAAACCCAGCAGATGGGAAGTGGGTCCTGCCACAGATAGCACAGCTCTTGCTACCAAGAATCGATCCACTTTCTCCAGTCTCTAAAGCTGAAAGATAATCTAGACAGGAGCACAACAAGCTGCCCTGCTCACCAGAATCTGTTGTGCCCTAGGTCGAATAGGAGCAACTTTATTTACAAGAAAAATAAAAATTGCCCAGGCAGGCCACAGGTGCTTTGTCATGCCCATCCTTCTCTCAAAGGATCTGGGTAACTCTGGAGCAGGCCACTGGTCAGGAAGCTGTGGGCATAACAGGCCAAGAAGCAAGAAGGCTTTGCAACTCTTAGTTCCACTGAGGAGGCTCAAACATGAATTGTTCCCAAGGTTCAACCATGTTAACCTTTGGTTTTCTGCTGCTGATGTTCTAGGTGTCTCTTCAATTTCGACTCCTCAGGAAAACCAAGGGGCTACTTGGGTTCAATGATTGGAGCAAGGCTGCACAGAGGCAAACTCACCCAGTGTTCTGGCTGCCTCTGTGTTCCAATGGTCACCCTGGCATGGCACAGAACTGCCTGCTGAATTGTTGGAAGCCTCCCAAAGCGCCCTTGGAAACCTTCTGTATCCATTAGGTGTCTGGGGCGGCCCATTCCAACATGCAGTAGTCCAGGGTGTCAGATCCACAGTTTGGCCAAAATGATCTAACCAAGGCAAAGGATAGATCTCAGTGCTCTCCATGGAAGTTGAAGTTACTCAAGACTGGCACGCTTTGAGGTCTCCAACATCAGCCCCAAGATGAGGTCCAGGAGCTTGTGAAGGGACACTGCTGGGGAGCTAGACAATTGGCACACCAGCTGCATCCCTAATTTGTCTCTGCACCTAGTTTCTCTGGGGCAGTGATTTTGGTCACTGGGCAGATCTTCTGAATAATTGTGGAGTCCTTGGTGCTCTCTGAGCCTTGTTTTCTTGCAGACACTTCATTGCCAGACTAGGCAACATCTTCAGTGCGAAAAGGGAGTGGGCCTTGTTCTCAGTTTATAGACCGTGGCTTGCCCTGCCTGGGTTGGTGGGGGTGTTGTTCTCTCCTTGGGAGTTCCTTGATTGGGCTGTCGTTTGCTGCTTGGTTGATTGCCTGAGTTGATAGTCCTTTGATTAGGGTATTGTGTACTGTTTGATTGTTTGTCTGGTGTTAATCCTGGTGTTAATCTTTGCATATCTGGGTGCTGATTGCTGGCAAGGGGGTGTTCTTTTGGCTTTTCTATTGTCTTTTTTTAATGGTACGTACAGTGAATGTTGTTTGCCTCTATGTGCCTGTTGATGGCTGACTTGTCTGAGTGCCAAGCTTCCAGGAATTCCCCAGCATTTTTGGATTTGGCTTGGCCTAGGATGCTTACAGTTCTCCAGTTGAAAGTGTGGTTGAGTCTGTCCGTGTGTTGTGAGATTGAGGAGTTTCCATCGTGTCTTCTGACTGCTAGTTGGTGTTTGTGGATCCGCTCTGTTAGTCTTCTGCCTGTCCTACAATCGAGGGAAAAAGTAAGTACACCCTCTTTGAATTCTATGGTTTTATGTATCAGGACATAATAAAAATCATCTGGTCCTTAGCAGCTCTTAAAATTAGGTAAAGACAACCTCAGATGAACAACAACACATGACATATTACCCCGTGTCATTATTTATTTTTACAAAAATAAAGCCAAAATGGAGAAGCCATGTGTGAAAAAGGAAGTACACCCTTTCTGCTTCCACAGGTATTAAGAGGCTAAGTAGCAGCCAGGTGCTGCTAATCAAATTTTTATTTGTTTGTTCGTTTGTTTTTCATATTTTTATTACTGCCCATCTCCCCCACTTGGGAGACCCTGGGCAGTTCATGCCCAGGGTCCTTGTTAATTGATGCCCTTGATTAATTGATCATCAGGAAGTGTGACCTCTATGAAAGCCTAAGTTTTAGGGGTGTGCTGGTCTCGAGCATTCAGGTGTTGTTAACACAATGCCAAAGAGTAAAGACATCAGCAATGATCTTAGAGAAGCAATTATTACTGCCCATCAATCTGGGAAGGGTTATAAGGCCATTTCCAAACAATTTAAAGTCCATCATTCTACAGTGAGGACACTTATTCACAAGTGGGAAACATTCAAGACAGTTGCCAATCTTCCCAGGAGTGGACATCCCAGCAAATTCACCCCAAGGTCAGACCGTGCAATGCTCAGAGAAATTGCAAATAATCCAGGAGTTACATCTCAGATTCTGCAGGCCTCAGTTAGCATGTTAAATGTTAAAGTTCATGACAGGACAGTTAGAAAAAGACTGAACAAGCATGGTTTGTTTGGAAGGGTTGCCAGGAGAAAGCCTCTTCTCTCCAAAAAGAACATGGCAGCACGGCTTAGGTTTGCCAAGTTGCACCTGCACAAATCTCAAGACTTCTGGAACAATGTCCTTTGGACAGACGAGGCCGAAGTGGAGATGTTTGGCCATAATGCACAGCGCCACGTTTGGTGAAAACCAAACACAGCAAATCAGCACAAACGTCCCATAGCAACTGTCAAGCACGGTGGTGGAGGGGTGATGACTTGGGCTTGTTTTGCAGCCACAGGACCTGGGCACCTTGCACTGATTGAGTCGACCATGAACTCCTCTGTATACCAAAGTATTCTAGAGTCAAATGTGAGGCCATCTATCTGACAACTAAAGCTTGGCCAAAATTGGATAATGCAACAGGACAATGATCCCAAGCACACCAGCAAATCTACAACAGAATGGCTGAAAAAGAAAAGAAGGTGTTGCAATGGCCTAGTCAAAGTCCAGACCTCAACTGGATTGAAATGCTATGGTGGGACCCTAAGAGAGCTGTGCGTAAACAAATGCCCACAAACCTCAATGAACTGAAGCAATGTTGTAAAGAAGAGTGGGCCAAAATTCCTCCACAACAGTGTGAGAGACTGATAAAGTAATACAGAAAACAGTTACTTCAAGTTATTGCTGCTAAAGGTGGTTCTACAACTATGGAATCATAGGGTGTACTTACTTTTTCACACGTGGCTTCTCCATTTTGGCTTTATTTTTGTAAAAATAAATAATGATATGGTGTAATATGTCATGTGTTGTTCAACAACATGAAGTCTTTACCTAATTTTAAGACCTGCTAAGAACCAGATGATTTTTATTATGTCCTGATACGTAAAACCATAGAACTCAAAGAAGGGTGCTTGCTTTTTCCCACAACTGTATATAGTGGCTCTTACAATTCTTACGCTGTATGGTGTAGATGACTCCTGTTTTTTCTTCTTGGGTTCCTGGGTCTTTTGGTTTGCTTAAGATGTTCTGGAAGGCTCTGGTTGGTTCGTGTGCTCTGGTGGTGCCATGGGGTTGGTAGTTTCCAAGATGCTTCTGATGTATGGCAGTGTTATCCTTTTCATAGCTTGTGTTAGTTGTGCTGTAGTGGGTTGAGTGGTCAGGCACTTTTTGATAAAGTTGTGTGGATATCCATTTTCCTGGAAGATGTTGCATAGGTGGCCTGTTTCTTTCTTCGCATGTTCTGGGTTGCTGCAGTGCATTTGTGCTCGTCTGAATAGTAAAGGTAAAGGTTTCCCTTGACGTTAAGTCCAGTGGTGTCCGACTCTAGGGGGCGGTGCTCATCTCCGTTTCAAAGCCGAAGAGCCGGCGTTTGTCCATAGACACTTCCTCCGTGGTTATGTGGCCGGCATGACTACACGGTCTTGCAAGATGATGCTGTCAAGGTAATGCATGCTATATGCCAGCAAATTTGGAAAACACAAGAATGGCCATCAGACTGGAAAAAAATCAACTTATATCCCCATACCAAAAAAGGGAAACACTAAAGAATGTTCAAACTATCGAACAGTGGCACTCATTTCACATGCCAGTAAGGTAATGCTCAAGATCCTGCAAGGTAGACTTCAGCAATTCATGGAGCGAGAATTGCCAGATGTACAAGCTGGGTTTAGAAAAGGCAGAGGAACTAGAGACCAAATTGCCAATATCCGCTGGATAATGGAAAAAGCCAGGGAGTTTCAGAAAAAGATCTATTTCTGTTTTATTGACTATTCTAAAGCCTTTGACTGTGTGGACCATAACAAATTGTGGCAAGTTCTTAGTGGTATGGGGATACCAAGTCATCTTGTCTGCCTCCTGAAGAATCTGTATAACGACCAAGTAGCAACAGTAAGAACAGACCACGGAACAACAGACTGGTTTAAGATTGGGAAAGGAGTACGGCAGGGCTGTATACTCTCACCCTACCTATTCAACTTGTATGCAGAACACATCATGCGACAAGCTGGCCTTGAGGAATCCAAGGCTGGAGTTAAAATCTCTGGAAGAAACATTAACAATCTCAGATATGCAGATGATACCACTTTGATGGCTGAAAGTGAAGAGGAACTGAGGAACCTTATGATGAAGGTGAAAGAAGAAAGTGCAAAAGCTGGTTTGCAGCTAAACCTCAAAAAAACCAAGATTATGGCAACCAGCTTGATTGATAACTGGCAAATAGAGGGAGAAAATGTAGAAGCAGTGAAAGAGTTTGTATTCCTAGGTGCAAAGATTACTGCAGATGCTGACTGCAGTCAGGAAATCAGAAGACGCTTAATCCTTGGAAGAAGAGCAATGACAAATCTCGATAAAATAGTTAAGAGCAGAGACATCACACTGACAACAAAGGCCCGCATAGTTAAAGCAATGGTGTTCCCTGTAGTAACATATGGCTGCGAGAGCTGGACCATAAGGAAGGCTGAGCGAAGGAAGATCGATGCTTTTGAACTGTGGTGTTGGAGGAAAATTCTGAGAGTGCCTTGGACTGCAAGAAGATCCAGCCAGTCCATCCTCCAGGAAATAAAGCCAGACTGCTCACTTGAGGGAATGATATTAAAGGCAAAACTGAAATACTTTGGCCACATAATGAGAAGACAGGACACCCTGGAGAAGATGCTGATGCTAGGGAGAGTGGAAGGCAAAAGGAAGAGGGGTCGACCAAGGGCAAGATGGATGGATGATATTCTAGAGGTGACGGACTCGTCCCTGGGGGAGCTGGGGATGTTGACGACTGAGAGGAAGCTCTGGCGTGGGCTGGTCCATGAAGTCACGAAGAGTCGGAAGCGACTAAACGAATAAACAACAATGACTACACGGAACGCCGTTAGCTGCCCGCCGAAGCGGTACCTATTAATCTACTCACATTGGCATGTTTTCGAACTGCTAGGTTGGCAGGAGCTGGGACTAGCAACGGGAGCTCACCCCGACACGCGGATTCGAACTCGTCTGAATAATCTTCCCCAACCTTGGCATCATGGCTGCTGCAGGACCTGAAACCAATAGGCCACGCCCCCATCACAGCAAAGCCAGGTCTTAGTGATACATGCCAAGTTGGTGTCATCCACCACTGCATCATGGGAGAATGTGGCCTTGCTGTGCTCAGATCTGGTGTTCACCACCAGCAGCAGCTTCTGCAGCCTAAGCCTGGTTTCTAACCACTCCACAGCATGTCACAAATGCTAGCGATGACAACCTGCCAGTTCATTGGTACAACCCCCAAGCGTCTCTATTAACTTCTCTCTCCTATAAGTCCTGAAAAAAACTGCTCTGCTCAGAATCCTGTGCATTGAGCAGGCAGTCCCACCCCACCCCCTTCTTCCCGCTTTCAGATGCGGGGCCAACTCTAACCCTAACCCTTAACCAACCAACCAACCAACCACTCTCACTCCTGCCCTCTGGACCTTCCAGTCTCTGCTCCACCTTATTCTCAACTTCTGAACTCTTCCTTGGCGAATGCAAGTGAGATGGGCCTCTTTTGGGCCATTGCCTCCCCGCTTCTCTTGAGCAGCACCCAGCCCCCAGCCTTCAGGAAGGAAGCCTGCTTCCCAGAGCCAAAGCCCAGTGCCCCATTCACACATCCACCAAGCGGGGAGGCAGTTCTGATATAACCAGCCATACTGCTTGGGAGGGGGAGAGCGATAGCTCCACCTGGGGGTGGCTGGCGCCATAGCACCTCTTAGTGATTGTGTTCCATCTCCACTTGGATTTTACAGTTGTTTTGATGTATATTTTAATGGTAATTTTTAGATGGTTATGTTTTTAGTGTTATTTTATTGTAAACCGCCGAGAGTCCCCCATTGGGGAGATGGGTGGTGATATAAATTTAATAAACAAACAAATAAATAAATACAACAGAGAAGGCCCCAGCAGCCCTGCTGGGTATCTCGCTGTGTACCTGTAATTTTTTTTAGGGCCAGCAGTCATTTTCATGAAAAGGTGAATGCATTCTTTAGTTTTAAAAGTTTGCCTAAAAGACAGCCTAAATCCCATCATTGGGAGGCGGAATTCGGAGGTGATTGCAAGCATTTCCACCACCAGCACAAACCACAGGCAACCATCCCAGAATCTGCATCTGTTTGGTGAGCAATCATGTCTTCTCAGTAGGGACTGCAAGCAGGAAGGATGGTTTCCGGTCACATACCGTGATTAACATCTAAAACCTATCAGAGGAGAATGAGCTTATTTGGATCTCAGACACACAGACAGTGCCACTGATGCACCAGCTCGCAAGACAAGCCTCCGGGGCCGGGATGCGGCTTCTCTCTCTAGAGTATGGAGATGGTGCGTGGGATTGGACGCAGCCAAGCATCCCTCCATAGCGAGGGTGGAACTGTGAGGAAATAGCACTACAAAGGAAATTGCACTTTGGGGAGAACAAAGCAGAAGTATTTCATTAACATAGTTTCTTTCTAGAGAGTTACTTCATCTTACTCTGTCCTTGTTGACAGATTCTTCCTGGTATCTTTTCCCGGCCCGTCAGCAGTCCTTGGCTTTCTCTGTTTTACTGCTGAGCTGGCAGTTTAGTTTAGCAAAAAAGTGTATCTGGGAAGGGGTTATTTACTTTGATACTGTATTTTCTCCTTCAAGGCTCATCCAAGCACGTCGTAATGGATGTGCCTGGCCTGGGAGCCGCCCTTTCGCAAGGTAATGCTGGGTCCTGCAGATCGATGGGTGAAATCATGTCCGAGAAAACTACTTTATTTCCTCTCATTTAGGAGTGACTATAGTCTTGGACTTACAGCGTACAGTTAACACCTTTTGCCCATTGAGTGCTACCCCGGCTAGAGAGTTTCCTTCCCCTGGCTTCCTTCCTCCACCCCATCTCAGCAAGAGAGTCAGATGCCCTCACCTTGCTGATAAACTCATGCATGCAAGTCCGCTTCACTGTAATTGATAGAGGCGTCAACACTTTGTCACTGAGGCTGCTGCTTCGCATGACGCGCACATGCCTGGGCTAACAATACACGTCTGTGTTGGTAGAACACTCTATGCCAGACAAACCCTATTTCATGGAGTCCTTGGTGCTCTCTGCGCTTGGTTGTTTACTTGCAGACGTTATTACCCAACTAGATAACATCATCAGTGCGAAGGAGTGTGGGGTTTGCTCCCTCCCTTGCACTGATGATGTGACCTAGTCAGGGAATGAAACGTCTGCAAGCAAAGGAACAAGGGTAGAGAGCACCAAGGACTCCACAGTTCAACCCTGATCTACAGAGATTCCCTTCTATTGATACCCTATTTTTGATGGTCAGCTTGAGCCAGAAATCGCCCCCTTGTTAGCCTAGCCCAACGGTGTGAGGGAGTGAAGTTGGGAAAGGTAGCTGCAGCCAGGCAGAAACACTTCTCAGCCCATTTCCCTCACGCATTCATTCATTAACCCGCAGTGTTACTCACAAGCATCCAAGTCTGCGTTCCAGCTGCCTGTGATAATTAAGCCACACCCTAGCAATTTCAAGCATCTGCCCCCGTCCAGAGGCAGCGTCACCCCACCCTGGCTCCCCACCCAGGCTCTTACCTTACAAAAACAAATGTTAAGACAGAGTGGGAGGGGTGCATGTAAGAGGAAAGGTGATAGCAAATGGCATAGGGACCAACAGGGAAGTGGAAGTGACATCTGAAGATTGGCAGCTATTACAGGCAGGCAAGAGGGAAGGAGAGATCGGCCCCACGGCTCCTTCTTTGTGGGGTGCCACAGGGATCAGTACTCTCCCCTCTCCTTTTTAACATCTACATGAAACCGCTGGGTGAGATCATCCGTCACCACGGGATGAGGTATCATCAGTAAGCTGATGATACTCAGTTGTATATCTCCATCCCGGCTGAAGTAAGTGACGCCATGACTACCCTCCCTGAGTGTCCGGGGGCTGTGGGAGCCTGGATGGGGAACAACAGGCTTCAACTGAACCCTGGTAAGACCAAGTGGCTGTGGGTTAATGGTTCTTCTGTATCTGGGACATTAACATCTCTGGTTCTGGATGGGGTTGCACTGCCCCAGACAGACCCGGTGCGTAACTTAGGGGTCCTCCTGGACTCACGGCTCCTGCTCAAAGAGCAGGTGGCAGCCGTGGCCAGGAGAGCCTTTGTGCAGCTACGTGCTGTGCACCAGTTACGCCCCTTCCTGGACTGGGAGGCCCTTCGAACAGTCACTCATACCCTTGTTATCTCTCATATAGACTATTGCAATGCGCTCTACATGGGGCTACCCTTGAAAAGTATCCGGAAGCTCCAGCTGGTCCAGAATGCAGCTGCGTGAGCTGTTTTTGGTGCCCCCAGAAGGGCACATGTAACACCACTGCTGCGCAAGCTGCACTGGGTACCAGTTTGCTTCCGGGTCCAATTCAAGGTGTTTGTTATCACCTTTAATGCCCTACATGGCATGGGGCCAGGTTACCTGAGGGACCGCCTCTTCCCCATTACATCAACCCGTCCCACCTGATCGTGCAGAGAGGGCATGCTACGGACCCCGTCTGTAAGAGAATTCCATCTGCCGGGGTCCAGGAAGTGGGCCTTCTCCGCAGTAGCTCCCGCCCTGTGGAACATGCTGCCCCCGGAGGTGAGACTGGCCCCATCGCTCCTGGCCTTTCCGCGGAGTCTGAAGATCTGGTTCTGCCACCTCACTTGGGGCGGAGAGGGGAATAGATCTACATGGGGATGGTTGTTATAGACCACTCCTCCCACACTTGGACTGTTTTAGATGTTTCATCGCTTGGATTTTTTATTCTTTATTTTTATTTCTATTTATAGTATTTTTACTGTATTTTACTTTTTGTATTATTGTGATGGTTTTAATTGCTTGTTGTAAACCGCCCAGAGGCCTCCGACGGGAGGAGATGGGCGGGGATAGATAGATAGATAGATAGATAGAGATATAGAGATGATAGATAGATAGATAGATAGATAGATAGATAGATAGATAGATAGATAGGACTGTCACTCAACTGCCAGGACCACAGGTTAGGGTGAGCAGCATATCCTGGTGGGAGTCCTGCTCGGAGCTCTGACGGGAGCTCAGCAGCAACTAGAACAGGAGCAACCACGCTGAGGCAGCCCCTCATCCCAACCAGTGCAAGAATGTTTGAAGTCAGACAAAGGTTGTATGCTACTTAATAGACATTGAGACTATTGCTTGAACCAACTATTAAAAGACTGAGTATAAAGGACTTGCATTAAAGGCGCATTTATGCTGTAACAGCACCTTGCAAGTCCTCGGTGGGTGGAGTTCCCCACCCATAGCAATACCCTGTTGGTGGGGAAGGTGTGGGCTGCAATAAAGCACTGTGTGCAGATTTGCTATGCTGTGGTGTATGCAGTTCTTGGGAAACAACCCTCACAAATGGATTCCACAATCCCAGGCAGCTTGGTTAATTTGGCAAAGCCTGGTTCAGCTAACACTGACTTCTGGGTTATGCAAACACGGCATTTGCACCTCTCTGCCAGGCCAGCCACTCACAGGACCTGTTGTTCCTGCACGGGTTGCTGAATATTTGCCCCCCAACCAGCAGGAAAGGCCCTGCAGAGCTGCTGGAAGATGCCCACTTCCACCCTGCCCAACCATCTGAAATCAGCTCATGAGGCTCCACTGATGAAGCGTGAATGTTGTAGATGTTAACTGCATTTGGACTGCCTTCCCCCATCAGCCAGGGACATTCAATCAACGTTTGTCATGTTCGCCGTTTCAATGTGTTTGATACATTGTAACGTTTCGCATGTCATTAGCTGGATACGTGTTTCATCTTTGACGGGAGGATGGTTCCTGTTGGGAGGGGTTTATCTCTTGGCTGTGATTTTGGAATGTATTTGGGTTATCTCCTGTGTTCAAGGTTACTTTCCCAGGCTAGAAGATCTGACGGTTACCAGCACCTGGGACGGGCGGCTCTGCTGGTAGGGAGGCGGGGTATGTTTGCAACGAGGGTTTTAAGTTTGTATTTGGTGCGCTTTTGCTCATTCTCAGCTTTCTCTGTATTTGTCCTAAGTTCCCTAATAAATCAGATTTCATTTAGCAACCTCTTGTGAGTCTGAGTATTTGGGCTGGGCAACCATTACATAAAGCTGAGAATCCTAAAACTCAAAATTCCGCTGGCCCCTTTCCAGGAGAAGGCAAGTTTGTCTGACCCTGTGAGGGAGAGTGCCAGCGATGACTGAACCTGACATCATGCTACTGGAAAGTGAGGAGTCGAGTGAAGGGGAACCGGACTCGACCGTGATGCGCCCCGACAGACCTCCCCAACTGGGGGAGCTCTCAGCGATCCTAGAAGAGGCGAGTTCTGGGTCGGAGGGCGAAGCCAGAGGCATGAAAACCGCGCCGGAAACCACCGTAACCACCCCGGGTGAACTGGTCACCTGGGATGAAACTCGGGGGGACGTCTCGGTAGTGGGGGGCCCATCCTGGAGGCAGAGGTACCCGCTGTCCCCTACAGTGATCCAGGTGCCGCCGAAAGAGGGTTCTCCCACTCCGGACCGTATCCAGGTCTTAGAGTCAAAAATGGACTCGTTGGAAACGATCCTGAAACAGATGAGTCTGGACCTGAGTTCGTTGAAGGAATCACGGGAGGGGTCAAGCCAACGGCATTCGACTCCTTCGTCCCATGGGCAGTCCCCGGAGCGGAGAAGGGCGGCACATCCGCGGGAAGGGGAACCGGCTGTCCGAGTGGAATTAGCGTCGCCGCCCGTAAGGTCGCCACCAGCTCCCGAGCGGCAGCCAGCCAGAGAAGTAGAACCCACCGAACCCTCAGTGGGAGGGCGCAGCCCGTCGGGCGGGTTGAGGGACTTCCCCATCAAATTCGATGGGGATCCGACAAAACTCTCATTTTTCCTAACAAATGCCAAGGCATACATGGAGGAGTGGGGGTCGCTTTTTCGTTCGGAAAAAGCGAAGATCATCACCATTGCTACCAAGCTGAAAGGGAGGGCGGCAGACTGGTATGTACAGATGTGCCAGTCGGAAGCGCCCGAACTGGAGAAATTCAACGAGTTCCTCTGGGCTCTAAGGCAGCACTTTGAGGATCCCTTGGCGAAAGAGAGGGCGAAGCGTGCCCTGAAGGAACTCAAGCAAGGGTCGAGATCAGTGGCTGATTATGCGCTGGAGTTTAAGGCGCTGTCAGGAAAGGTGGACGACTGGTCTCAAGCCACCATCATCGAGCTGTTCAAGGATGGCCTGAATACAGAGGTGCTGCGCTGGTCCTTAGGACGGGACGACCCGTACACTTTGTATGAGTGGATCCAGCTCGCTGGGAGGGCTGAACACGCACACAAGGTATTTGCCCAGTGGAGGACAGCGAAGTCGGGGCGAGAGGTGAAACCCAGTCGCCCGCTGAGTACCGGGGGACGACCCGGGCAACGATCCTGGGAAGAGGAGAGAGAGAGGCGGTATGCGAAGGGACAGTGTCTGCGATGTGGCAAAGAGGGACATCGAGCGGCGGCGTGCCCGAGGGCAAAGGGTGAGGAACGACCAGGGAAGACGACGGCGAAGTCCCCTTCCCTGCTGAGGAAACTGAAAGTAGCGGTGGCGGAAAGTGAGGGAGACAGCGTGCCGTTCTACGAAGACGGGGAACCGGAATTATTGCAGCCGGCGGGAAACGGCAGCCACCTGCTTTAAAGGGCGTCGCAGGGCAGGTGGTGGAAGAAGGGCGCGAGCCTACCTCGGTGAGTGGCAGTTACCACATTCTCACGGTGAAGTTAAAGTTGGGCTCCCGATCCAAGACCATAGAAGTGTGGGCTATGATTGATTCGGGGTGTTCCAGGTGTTTGATGCACCCCGATGTGGTAGCGGCCCTGGAGCTACCCACATTCCCCTTGCAACGACCCATTGCCTTTACGCAGTTGGATGGGTCCATGGCAGGTGGCAAACCGGTCACCCATTTCACGGGACTAGTGGCTTTACAGCTGGGCAGCCATCGGGAAGGGTTGTCATTTGTGGTGGCTCTGGTGGGGGGTCCCCTGGTGGTTTTGGG
The DNA here is from genome assembly GCF_035149785.1 of Candoia aspera. Classification (NCBI taxonomy): domain Eukaryota; kingdom Metazoa; phylum Chordata; class Lepidosauria; order Squamata; family Candoiidae; genus Candoia; species Candoia aspera. Next base: position 117,429,517 of record NC_086157.1, read on the forward strand.
AGTGCCCTGGTTGGTCCAGCAAAATCCCCAAATAAACTGGGTTTATCGGACTATCACCTTTAAGGACGGATTTTATCAAGCACCGGAGGGGAGGGATTCCCCAGAGGAGGTGGTGGGGGTAGCGGCAGTTGCGACTCCGCATTGCCCGGCCCCTCCTCTGGAGGGCCTGCCGGTGGACTACCAGATGTTTGCTGATGTGTTTGGAGAAAAGGAAGTGGATCAACTGCCCCCTCATCGGAAAACGGACTGTGCCATTGAGCTGATGCCCAACACTCAATTACCTAAGCCAAAAATCTACTCCATGATGCAAAAGGAATTAACTTTGCTTAGGGACTTTGTGGACAAAAACTTGGCTCGTGGGTTTATCGAGCCAGCTAACTCGCCGGTGGGGGCACCGGTCCTCTTCCACCCAAAGAAGGATGGGACATTAAGACTCTGTACAGATTTCCGGGGGCTAAATGCAGTCTCAATTTCCAATAAATATCCTTTGCCTTTGATCAAAGACATGTTGTCTCATCTGGCCAAAGGAAAAATCTTCTCCAAACTTGATTTGAGAGAAGCCTATTACCGTGTACGAATCAAGGAGGGCGATGAGTGGAAAACGGCATTCAATTGCCCATTGGGTGCATTCCAGTATAAGGTTTTGCCTTTTGGTCTGGCTGGGGCCCCTGGGGTGTTTATGCAATTGATCCATGAGGTACTCCATGAACATCTGTTTAAAGGGGTATTGGTGTATTTGGATGATGTATTGATTTATACTGAAACTATGGAGGAACATGTATCTTTGGTTAAACAGGTGCTTTGCAAGCTCAGGAAAGCTGAATTGTATGCCAAACTGTCCAAATGTGCCTTTCACCAGACACAAATTGATTATTTGGGGTATAGAATTTCAGATAAGGGCATCGAAATGGATCCTGCCAAGGTCCAGGCTGTCGTAGATTGGGAAAGACCCCACACCCACAGGCAACTTCAAAGTTTCCTGGGGTTCAGCAATTACTACAGATTATTCATAAGGGGGTTCGCTGAAATTGCCTTGCCACTAACGGAATTACTTCGAACCAAAGGACTGGGGGACACTCGAAGAGTAAAGAATCCAGGAGCGCTGCTGCGGTGGACGCCGGCCTGTCAAGCGGCGTTCGAGCAGCTAAAGGCGTCTTTTACCAAAGAGCCAATTTTACAACACCCTGACCCCTCTAAACCTTTTGTGGTTCAGGCTGATGCCTCTGATTATTCCATTGGGGCATTATTGATGCAAGCTGATGGGGCAGGGTGCTTCAAGCCATGTGCCTACCTGTCCCGCAAGTTCTCTGAGTCGGAGAGGCGTTGGCATGTGTGGGAGAAGGAGGCATTCGCGGTAAAAGCTGCGTTAGAATCTTGGCATTTATTAGAGGGGGCGAATCACTCTTTCGAGGTGTGGACGGACCATAAGAACTTAGAAGCCCTCAGCACCCCCCGCAAATTGAGCCCGAAACAAGTCCGTTGGGCTCAGTTCTTCAATCGATTTAATTTTCAATTGAAGTTTATTCCGGGGAAAAAGAATTTCCTGGCTGATGCGTTGTCACGGCAACCCCAGGACTCTTGCGCAGCGCCAGAAGTGGTCAGCACTCTGTGGACAACGCCACAACTGGGTATGCAGGCTGTGACGCGCAGCCAAACGCGGGCGCAGCAGCCAGCCGCTGCGGACTCCGGACCGCCGAGCGCTTTGTCAATTCCTTCCCAGTTGCAACAAAAGTTTCTAAAGGAGTTAAAAACTGATACTTGGCTGCTCGCAAACAAAGACAATGTTACTTTTGACCGGGGTTTTGCTTGGAAATCTAACCGTCTCTATGTCCCTGAGAAGTTGCGAAAAGACGTGTTGCTCCGTGCACATGATGACAAGGTGGCGGGACACTTTGGTTTCGTAAAAACTTTGCACCTTGTCCGGCAGCAGTTCTGGTGGCCCACCTTGCGCAAAGATGTGAAAGAGTATGTCGCCTCCTGTTCTGTCTGCGCTATGTCAAAGCGCAAAGGAGGTAAACCTCAGGGACTCCTGCAACCTGTGGCTAGCCCAGCTTGCCCTTGGGATGAGATTTCCATGGACTTTATTGTAGAGTTACCACCCAGCCAGCGCAAAACAGCGATTTGGGTTGTCAAAGACTATTTCTCTAAACAAGCCCATTTCATCCCATGCGTGTCAGTTCCTTCCGCACGCCAGTTGGCCCGCCTTTTCTTGGTACACGTGTACCGGCTACACGGATGTCCTTCTCGCTTGATTTCGGACAGAGGCGCACAGTTCACCTCGCAATTTTGGCGGGCGTTCCTCAAACTTTTGGGAACTAAGCAAGCCCTGTCCACAGCGTGGCATCCACAGACGGACGGGGCCACAGAGGCTTTAAACTCAACGCTAGAGCAATACCTTCGGGCTTTTGTAAATTATCAGCAGGACAACTGGGTTGACCTCCCTTTTGCTGAAGTTGCCTACAACAATGCAGTTCATCAAAGCACCGGTCAAACCCCATTTCATATTGCACAGGGCAGGGACTTTGTGCCCATCCTGGATCTACCACAACCTTCGGTCGGGCCGACCTCGCCGGGGGATTGGTCGACACAACTCGCAGAGTCCTGGCCGGTGATTCAAAAGGCATTGGCTGACGCACAATCGGATTACAAACACTATGCTGACCAGAAACGTGCCCCTCATCCTGCTTTTCAAGTCGGTGACCTGGTCTACTTATCAACTAAGTTCATTAAGTCCTCGCAACCTTCAAAGAAGTTGGCACCTAAGTTTGTGGGTCCTTTCCCCATTACTGCTCAAATCAACCCTGTGACTTTTAAGCTTGACTTGCCACATAATCTTAAACGCTTACATCCTGTTTTTCATTGCAGCTTGCTCAAACCAAGTACTCGTTCTGACCGATGGCATGATCAACCTCCACCTCCAACCCCCATCATGATTGACGGTCAACAACACTTTGAAGTTAAAGAAATTTTAGATTCTAGACGCCTTCGCAATACTCTACAGTATTTAGTTCGTTGGAAGCATTTCCCTCATCCAGAATGGGTCGCTGCCTATGACGTGGCTTCTCCTGATCTTGTTGCCCGCTTCCATTCTGCCTACCCCTCTAAACCACGTCCTTAAGATTGTTTTTGGGGAGGCGGTATGTCATGTTCGCCGTTTCAATGTGTTTGATACATCGTAACGTTTCGCATGTCATTAGCTGGATACGTGTTTCATCTTTGACGGGAGGATGGTTCCTGTTGGGAGGGGTTTATCTCTTGGCTGTGATTTTGGAATGTATTTGGGTTATCTCCTGTGTTCAAGGTTACTTTCCCAGGCTAGAAGATCTGACGGTTACCAGCACCTGGGACGGGCGGCTCTGCTGGTAGGGAGGCGGGGTATGTTTGCAACGAGGGTTTTAAGTTTGTATTTGGCGCGCTTTTGCTCATTCTCAGCTTTCTCTGTATTTGTCCTAAGTTCCCTAATAAATCAGATTTCATTTAGCAACCTCTTGTGAGTCTGAGTATTTGGGCTGGGCAACCATTACAACATTTTTGAAAAGCGTGGGGTGCTCAAAAAGCCACTTTAAAGGAAACAAGGAAACACGAGGCAAAAAAGACTGTGTAAGAGAAGTCCTGTTGAGTACATTTGGGAGACCCCATCATTGAACATCTGAGGGAGAGCCTGCAAGACCTATGGCTTCCTCCATTGCCTCTTTTGCACCTGCCCCCAATATTCAACCTATGCCCAGAGGATGGGCGCGTGGCAGGAGCTGGGCTGGGACGGGACTGGGTGCCTGGAGCATCTCTCAGTGGATCTGAAACATGGCAGCCTGGTTCATGCATTGGACTATGTCAAAAACATTTCTTTGTTGCTTTTGTGTTGTGAGAACCCAGGTAGTTTTGGTTTGTTCAATAAATTATGTTCCAACAAACCAAAGCTGGTGGGGGAGGAGCCAAGAAGTCACAGGCCTGTCTGGCTCCGATACCTGGGGAAAGATCATAAACTCACCTATAAGCATCTTGAAAACAATGTAGTAATTGCCACAAGCCAATTTTGGCACATCAAGAACAAACCAGAGTTAGCTTTATCTCATTTTTTTAATGAGGTAATTTCCTTAATAGATTGGGGAAATGCTGTAGACTTAATATATCTTGACTTCAGCACAGCATTTCACAAAGTACCCCATGATGTGCTGATTAGTAAAATATGGGCTGGATGGCATGGTAAGAGAAGACATAGCTGGCTTAAAAATAATTTTCAACGCATGCTTGTCAATGAATTCTCATCAAATTGGGAAAATATTTTTAGTGGAGTGTCCGAAGGATCAGTCCTGGGTCCTTTATTTTTCAATATTTTTATTAATCATTTTGATGAAGAGGTGGAAAAAATACTTATCAAATATATAGATGACACAAAATTGGCTGGGATAACTAATATCCACCTCTAACTCAAGGAAGTATTTACCTTTAGAATCTGAGCCAGCAGTGTGAACTGGATGCAAAAAGGGCAAATGTAATTTTAGGCTGAATAAACAGAAGCAATTTATTTTCTAAAATCTGTAGCTTCCCAAGATTCTGGGAAGTAACTATTTCAGCTTATTCTGCTTCATGTGATAGTTCTGACCAACACACTTTAGGGTTCAGAGAAATGAGCAGGTTAAAGAGAAGGATAAAGAATGATCAGGGGACTGGAAACCAAGACAGAGACTAAAGGATGTAGAAAGGCTTAGCCTTGAAGAAAGCCAGCAGGGGGGGGGGAGAGATCTTGATCGCCCTCTTCAAGTTACTTCAGAGCTGTCAGGATGTCCATCACTTCAGAGTGCAGGACACAAAATAATAGATTTAAGTTGCAGGAAGGCAGATTTCAACTGAGTGTAAAGAAAAATGTCCTGACAGGAAAAATGGTTGGATGGTGGAGCCATGCATTCAGGAAAGGGATTGTCATGTTCACTGTTTCAATGTAGTTCATACATCGTAACGTTTCACATGCCATGGCGCTGACGCGTGTTTCTGTTTGAGGGGGAGCTGCTGTGAGACCTTGTACCAAGCTCTGTATGTGGAATCAGGAGAATGGAATGTGTTTGAGTTATTTTCTCTGCTCAAGGCCTTTTCCCGCAGACCATCAGAAGCCATTGGGAGCACCTGGGGTTGTGGACTTGAGAAGATTCTACGGGGGGAGGGATTTTGTTTGCACCGAGGGTTTTTAGTTTGCGTTTGGCGCGCTTTCATCATTCTCAGCTTTCTCTGTGATCCTGCATGCTGTTCTTTAATAAATCAGATATCTTTGAAACCCTGCTTATGAGTCTGATGGTGTTTTAGAAGAGGCGACCATTACAAGGATGATGTATTCCGGCCTTGTCTGAGAATCCTGAATTCCTGCCATGATTAGGCTTGGAGTCGATGGTCTCAACGGCTCCATCCAAGCCTGGGATTTGGGGCAATGTCTCAAAGGTGGACTAGGACGCCCTGTCCACCACCAGAGCGTGGCTTCTCCTGTGCAATCTGAAGTGTTTCTACACAGCAACAAGGCCTGCAGGGGAGCTTGGGTCAGATACCGTCTGCAGCTGCTAGAGGTGTGCAAGATGGCAAACGGGGAATAGGCTATTTGGGGGCATTTTGAAGCATTTGCGTTCAAAACAGAGTGGGTCTACTGCAAGCCCCACGTGCCTCAAGTACTGGAAACAGCTCATTTCACACTTGAAATAGGAATCTGTGGGATTCTGCACTCAAACCATTTTGAAAAATTTTGTGCAGCGCTAACACCCCCTTGCCCTCAGCTTCCTTTCCTACCATCACCTCCGGAGACCAAACTGCATTGTTGGCAGCAGCTGCTGGTCCGCAGCCGTGGACTTCTTGGGATTAGTCCTGACAGAAGATCGCCCCAGCTGCGGTTCCTCTTTGGAAAAGAGGAACCCCCTTGGGGCAGGGGCAGGGTAGCCCCCCACGCCCCCCTGTAGCCTCCAGGTCACCAGACCCACGGCCCCAGTCCGTCCCCTTCTTTCCCATCCTGGCCGCAGAGCAGGCCGCCAGAAAGGCCAGCCCCATGGCACACTAGGCCAGAAGGGCACGCAGCAGCTCTGGGAAGTTAGGGGTCCCCCAGCCTGTGACTGGGTCCCAAGCAGGGGTGGCACAGAAGCCCTGGCCTTGCACGACAGCATCCAGACAGGACAGGTGGCATCCATGGGTCACCTATGGGAAGATGGAGGGGGAAAAAAGGTGAAAGGTCCCCTGTGCAAGCACCCTAAAGTCATGTCTGACCCTTTGGGGGGATGCCGCTTTCGCAACATTTTCTTGGCAGAATATAGAGCGGAGTGGTTTGCCATTGCCTTCCCCAGTCGCCACAGGGGCACGCTCGATGAAGAGGAGGCTTTTCACCATGCACCCGAGCCCCAGCCCCAGCAAAGTCTGTTCTTCCATTTCTGGTCACCATGCCTGACAGCAAGGTAACAGGCTGCTCCCCCCCGGGGTCTGGCTCCCAATGTTTCCCACCTGCTGAGGACCCTGTGTTCTGCTGAGCCAGTGCCGCCCCCCCCTGCCCCCCCAACACAGGCACTCACGTCGTACAGGGCTGTGTTGTTCCCTCCTCCCTGGAGCTGGTAGAGGGCAGGATTGAGGAAGCCCAGGGGCGGCAGTCCTCGCTGGAGGCGCCGGTCATTGATCAGGGCGATGATGCCCCCCACCACGGGAGTGGCGGCCTGCAGCGAGAGAAGCGAGAAAAGTCACAAGGGCCGGCAGGCTTCCCCAGCCCAGCCCAGCCCAGCCCAGGGCAGGCAGCCAGGACCCCGGGAGCAGGCAGGTAGGTGAGCAGGGCTGCATACGCACCGAGGTGCCTGAGACCCAGGGCATGGGGATGCGGTTGACCACCACCCAGTAGTTGTCTGACAGGGCCGCCAAATCTGGATAGGCTCTGCCTGTGCCGTTGTAATAGCTGGCGGGGGGCAGCCGAGGTGATGTGCTCAGGAAATGCTTTACAGCTGTTACCTGTGGGCAGGAAAGGGGAGTGGCCTGTCGATGCTCTGATGCACTGCTCCCCTCCACCTCCACAAGCGTGCGCTGGCCCCACCACTGTGCAGGGGGGGCTGCTCACCCCAGCCAACGGGCTGCGCCCCCACCCTGACCTCCATGCTGCCTGGGCTCTGGTCAGTGGCTCTTGTGTTTTGCAATGAAGGCTTCTTGCTGCTACTGCGAGGACTGGCAGAAGCTGCGTGTCCTAACAGCCAGGAACCACGCTGAGACAAGGAATCAGTCTCTAGTGTTTTATTACTGCTACATAACAGAGAATCCTAACAAACTGAAGAAGCGTGGGAAAAACCCAGACATATAAACCCCAAAGACTAAGGCGGGCCCAATCTGTGTCTCTTTGAATGGCCACCTAATTTCTCAGTACTATGCATGCGCTTTACAGCCTGGATGGGAGCCCCCTGCTTGCCATCCTCACTCATGACACTGCGTCCCGTGAGGAGAGGCAGCCAGCTCACCTGGTAATCGGGCATTGGGAAGACATTGCTGAACCCGCCTCCACTGATGTAGTCCGTGACCTCGGCACCCACCAGGAAGGGCTGCTGGAAGGACGTCCCGCCAACTGTTGTCACAAAAGGGCTGCAAACACAGATGAAGCATTGGGATCCCAATATGGAAACCCAGCACTGGCATTAAGCCCTCCGGCTGCCCGGCTGACCACCCGAGGCAGGGAGGGGCTTGTGCTGCTCAGGGCAAGCGCTCGCAAGGCCTCAGGCAAACAGTAACTGCTGCTCTTCTCTGCAGCCTGAAACTCCCAGCAACGGCTGCTCCTGTGCCACCCACCACCACAGCTCCAGAGGAAGCATGCTGGATGCACAAAGGTCCAGAGAGGCCCAGCAGAGCCAGAGCCGCCTCCCGCACCACACCAGGCCCTTCTGCTCACCTGGAGGCTGGGAAGCTGGGTCGAAAGGTGTGCTCCCCGCCCGAGACTGCCCGGCAACCTGCCCCAGAATCACCTGAGGGGGTCAAAACAAGCCCTGTCACTCTCCTCCTGCGTTTTGAGCCACTTTTATCCTGCAAAAGGCCTGGACTCGCCTCTGGGATTCTCCCAAGGATCAGGTGGAAGGGCTGCTGTGAAATGGAACGCTGCATTTTGGTTCTTTCCATTCTTTTATTGAGCATGTTATGCATACGCACAAAATCAGAGCATGTATAGCTGGAAAGCAGTCTTGTGAACCCATCTGAGCGTAGAAGATAGGGCACGTCTTTCAAACCACACTGGGTTTCAGACAGTCACGTTCTCAGGAAAGGCTTGGCATCCGCTCAGAACTAGCTTTCCCACAGGACAGCCAAAACCCAGAAGCTTTAATTTTGCTTCTCCACAGCATCACGGAGAGCTCCCAGCCAGGCAGTGGGTTTTCCTGAGGGCCCCAACGGGATGTCCCTGGACCCAGAGAGCAAGCCCACCGTGGGGCCAGGAGGCGAGTGAGTGAGAAACCGTCCATACAGCAGCCAGAAGAGGCCCAGCTGCTCAAGGAAAGGGGAGGTGCACTGCTGTGAGCCCCTGCACCCCTCACGCTCCCACAAGGGCTTGCCACCCATTGCTCAGGTGCGCACGGTGGCCTCAACCTCCCCACAATGCTCTCTGGGACTGGGGCCAGCTGTCCGTGCCACCAGGCACCTTTGCTCCCATCCCTGCTGGCCGGCACACACCCGAGGCAAAGAGGATGCTGATGCCGCGGGCAGCTGCCTTCACGAACTCGGTGTTCACCCGCTCCAGGTAGGCCCGGGAGAGACTGTCCTCGTCATCCCCGTAGCTGACTGAGTGCACCCACGGCAGCATGCTGGTGTTGCTCAGCAGGACCAGCCACTCCAGGAAGGGCTCCTGGCTCTCGTGGCGCCCTGCGGGGCAAGGGGAGGGTGAGCGGCCTGTGTGCCGGGTGGCCCTCCCTGCCACTGCCAAGCTCCCCCAGCCCCCCCTCCAGCATCTGGGCATTGCTGCCCCTGAGGGTGGGGCGGAGCAGCTTGGAACCAGCACAGCCCCGACAAGGGCAGCCCTAGAGCCAGTTTGGACTCTGAGAGCTGGCTCATCCCACTCTTCCCCAGCTGGGGCCACTAGCAGCAGCCGGCAGAGACCAGGGCTGGACGCGTGGCCAGCGGCCAGCGGTGCTCATGGTTCCCAGCTGGCAATGGAAGTGCTCAGCCGCCTGGCAGAGGAGAGGAGAGCGGCTGAGGCCTGCGGAACAGGAGAAGTACCTGCGTTGCTGAAGACCCAGGTGGAGATGTTGGCGCCCATGCTCATGAGGTACTCCACATCCAGACTGGCCTCCAAGCCAGCGGGGCCGGAGCCCTGATGGCCAACGACCTGGTCAACCCGGGAGCGGTGAGGGAACGTTCCCCCAAAGAGATGCATGAATTCGGCCAGGTCAGCCTGGTGGAAGTACTGCTCGAGGAACTGGATGGAAAGAAGCTGCGGGCTGAGCAGCTGACCTCAGGCAGAGCCCAGAGGTCACGCTGGGGTGTTGACCACCTCGCCAGAGCAGTAGCCCAGAGCTGAGCTTGGCCCAGGGATAGGCCTGACCCCCAACCCCGGATGCTGAGCAGAGAGGCCAGGCTCCTACCTGGGCACAGGCCTGGCTGCTGTGGGAAAAGGTGCCCGCATCTGCATAGGTCAGGTTGTATCGCTGGCGGAGCACAGCTGGTGTCACGCCCAGGTGGAAAGCAGGCCGCCTGTCCCGTCCTAGTGGTGAATTCTCCACAGCCCAGGCCCGGCTCAGCTCCTTCCGTTCAGCTGGGAAACGGTGCAGCCCCCCCACTTGGAATGGGCAAGACGGAAAAGGGCTGTGATTGTCACCTACAGCAGACAAGCCCACCCGGACAAACACTGGGTGGCCCAAGGGAGGCCCCAAAAGCCAGGTGGAGCCCCCTACTCAGCAACCTTGCCCCCCCCAAAGGCCTCCTACCAAAATCCACATGCTCTGCTAGCTCCTGATCAAGCACATAGGGCAGAGGGGACCTCACGACACTGCGAGCATCTTTCACATAACGGTGGAACTGCGCCCCCGGGAGCAGGCGCTCAGCAGTGCTACACACAAAAATCCAGAGCTCAGCCCCTCTTTTGGCCAGGGCTGGCCAGCCTGCCTCCCCAGCGCCAGCCCAACTTCCCAACTCACCTAGCCGGCACTGAGCATTGCAGGAAGTCCATGGTGCTGACCCTCTGGCAGGCCCGGACACCGTGAGCCTCGAGCCATTTGTCCACGCTGCTCAGCGTCAGGGAAGACGGAGAAACAAGGGAGCGCACCTCTGCCAGCGACAGGAAGTGCCCTGGCCAAGGCATCAGGAGAAATGCATGTACCAGCAGGGGCCCCAAACCACTTTCCCAGAGGAGGTGGGGGAGCTGGTTGTGCTATGCCTCTCCCCACTCCCAGGGTCCCCTCCAGTGGCTCTTCCAGGTGACCAATCGTGGGGGAGGGGGACAGCCAAGACTGGTGCCACCGCTGGGAGAGCTTGTCCAGGGACCCCAGGCTGGCAGGACTCTGAAGCTTCCCAACCCTTTGAGGCGGAGCCTGCTGCAGCCCCTCCCACTCCCCCACCCCCTCTCAGGGACGGCTCCCAATCCTCCTGGGACTGCCCCCCTCGGGCCTCACCCTGGGGCTTCCCTAACCAGGCCTCCCCGGGGAAGAGAACGGCAGGGCAGACAAGCCTCCCGCAGCTAGACCCCCGGGCTTCTAGGGTCCCCCGGCTGCCAGGCGGCGGCGGCGGCGGAGGAGGAGGAGGAGGAGGAGGATCTGGCCCCTAAAACAGCAGCTGCTGCTGGGAGGCGGGAGTTAGGGTACCGTAGTCGGGCGAATCGGGCGAGGACACGCGCCGCACCACCTCTCTCAGACGCCCCACGTTCCGCTGCCGGAGCGCAAAAGTCAGGCTCAGCCTCTCGGCGGGAGCTACGCGGCCCCGGGAGATCCATCCCTCGGGGATCCTGGGGGCAGAGGGACGCGGTCACGGGCCGGGCGCCCAAGCAGCCCTGCCCCCGAGTTGGGAGGGATCCAGCCCTCTGAGCCCGACCAGGCGCTGATGCTCCGAGCCTGGGCTGGATCCACCGTCGACCGGCGGAGCGCTGCGCGGTCCTACCCGAGGTCAGGGGGCTCCGCACCCGCCTCCCTCTCCTCGCGCCTCGCCCCTTCCTGCCCGGAGCCCCATCCCCGGGAATCCAGCTTCACGGTCGAGCTTCTTGCTTACTGGAAAGGCTGGTCCAGCTCCGGAGCCCAGGCGGGGGGATCGACGGCGGCGGCGGCGGCGCTGGAGTGGAGGAAGGCTGGCAGCGGCGGCGGCGGCAGCAGCAGCAGCAGCAACAGCAACAGCGGCGGCAATCGGGGGCACCTTGACGGGGCGGTTGAGGGAGGTCAAGACAGGCGCACCGGGCGAGGGCAGGAGGGGCTCCCCTGCCGCCCCCCGCTCCCCGCGCGCTACTCTCGCCTCGCAGCATACCGGAGCTCCGCTCGAGCCATCGCCGCCGAAGCGACCCTGAGCCTGGAGTCAGGCGCCAGCTGTCACGTGACGGTGGGCGGATGGGGCGGAGGAGCAGAGGCTCGCGGGCCGGCCTGGAGGGCGGGGGTTGGCTGCACTCGGCGCGTGCTCAGAGACGGCGGCGAGCGCCGGCTCCTCCTGCGGGGCTGGCGTCGAGGCGCGCGGTGATGGGCTGCGGAGTGGTGCCGGGGCTTCGCTGCCAGGCGGCCGCGAGTCTTTCGAGAGCCGTCCGAGAGGCTCCCTCTCCCATTCTGAACAGCGCGGTCTCCCCCTCCAGGGGCGGTTGCTCGGCCGGGATTCAGCCACCGGGCGGCCTCCCCCGGGGGCATCCCACCCCGTGGAGCGCCTCTTCTCCTTCTGCAATTGCGGTTCCACATTTCCGAACGCAACGCTGACTGGGGGTCGTGAATGCCGTCTCCTCCACTCCTTAATGCACCCCTTCTGGCCTGTCCCGGGTGAGGGGCGGAATTCACTCTAGGGAAGAGTGAGCCGGAAGCCCGCCTTGAGAACCGCGCCGGGCTCGACTCCTCTCGAGCCGAGGCTGGGGTTTTGGGGGCCTGAGGACGTGGCTGGGATCGCTGTGGTAGGGTCGGTGCCTCCCCGCGCGGCCCCTGCGTGGGGCTGCGGTGGCGGGTGCCTGGGTCCCCGGAGGACTGGGATGTGCTCCATCCCGGAGCCATCTGTACTCAGAGCGATGTTTTGCCCCTCTCCAAGGGGACCTCACACCTTGCCTCGCTCTTCTCCGCTGCGTTTCTCCACTCTAAGGCGTTTCCTTTATACTCGCACACCTTCAGTTCAATCCTGCAGCGCAGTAACACACACACATGACCTGGGCAAAGGGGCAGAAAGTAGGATTTGTGGACAAGAGTTAATGTCTTGGAGGACAGCATCAAGGTCCCAAAGGATCTTGGCAGGCTAGGGCAAGGGGAAGAAACCAAGACGAATTTCAATAGGAATAATTGCAAATATCCATTTTGGCATGGAAAAACCAAATATGTGACTTGAATGTAGGAAAGGGAACCATACTAGGCCTCTAGTCAGTGGTGTGTTGGTAAATTTTTAACAACCATCTCTGGAAAAAAAAATGCAGCCAGGGCTCACTGATGCTCCATTGCTACCTCTAAGTCACCAGACAGCTGATTGGCGCACCAGCCTTCCTGGCTCAGTTCTGCCCTCAGGCAACTTGCAGAATTCCAGACAATTTAACAATCAGCTCTCGCAAGCTGGTCCAAGCAGGCTTCAGCAGACCACTGCCTACAGAGCATGTGAAAAGGTTCCAGGGATCCTGGTGGATTGCAAGCTGAACAGAAGCCAACAGAGTGATTTGGCTCCAGAGAAAAAAAAAAGCAAAGGTGATCTTGTGCTGCATTAACAGAGGTCAAGAGAAAACGTGGTTCTCTGCACAGAGCAGGGTTTTCTAGTGACTAGATGTCCAAAGTTGCTTCCAATCCTGGTTCTGTGTGCCGCTTTCCTCCTCCCTCTCAGACTGGAACAGGCATTTGCTCAAGGTCCTGTGGCCTTTTTTGCTGCAGACCTGGCTTCTCTTTCCATCCAGTTTGCTTTCATAGCTTGACATGGTGCCGGGCAGGATCCACCAGAGCATCTCTGACAGAGGACTGTCCAGCCTCTGTTGGAAAAGCTCCAGCAAAGGAGAACTTCTGGGGGCAGCCAGTTTTGCTGACAGGACACTCCTCCTGATGACTCGCTTGTCCTTCCTTGTGGTTTTCACCCACTGGTTCTGGTTCTGCCCTTTGGGGCAATAGTGAGCAAGTCCAGTCCCTGCTTTACATGGCATCTTTTTAGGCATCTGAAGGTCGCTCTCATGTCCCGCTCAGTCTGTTCCGTAAGCTAAACAGACCCAGATCTTCCATGGCTCCAGGGGAAAGGCTTGGGATCCAAGCCCCCCACCATCTGGGCAGTCCTTCTCTGAATGTGCTCCAGTGTGTCCCTGCCCTGTTTGAATTGTAGTGCCCAGGACTGGGCAGAGGACTCCCAGTGGGGTTTGACAAGCACAGAGCAGGGTGAACAAGTACTTTCTGTGATCTGGACTCTAGATCTTGTATTGTAGTTCTGCTTTTCTTGTAGCACGCTGCCCAGGGTTGTATTTTTGCCAGCTAGGTGGCCGTAAAAATCCTAAAACCAACCAACCAACCAACCAACCAACCCCTTTAAACAGTTGCCTCCTGCTGCTGGGTTCTGCTTAATGCGGAGTCCACCAGGATCCCTGTCGCATCTCCCAGGGCCAGAAAAAGCAAGGGACCTTTTCTGTAAGCCAAGGGCCAAAGACCCGTTGGAACCAGGCTGCTTGGCCAATTGTCAACATACTTGTAGAGGAGGGGGAGGAGCCATTTGTACCTCTGGGGAAAAGGCAGCTCATGAAATGGGGCCAGAATGGAGGAGCTGCCGTCTGGTTCACATCTCTGAACCCTCTGAGGAGGGGGACCCCCAAGAGGCCCTCCCTAACCTACGGGGTCTTTTTGAGCCTTCTCTCTTTCCCTGAAAAGATTTGCCTCATTGCTGGATCACCTGCATGTGGCTCCCTTGGTGTCCTTTCAGCTTCCAGCTTCCCTCTTGCCCCAAGCCGCAGGGATGATACCACGGTCCAGTCCAATGATGAGGATGTCATTTATACCAGCAAGGATCCATGACAGAAAGAGAGAAACCGAGCCAACAGTGTGCTCAGTCTGGAAAAAGTGATAAGGAGAGCTTGCACTCTGCATGTGGGTGTGCGTGTGAAAGAGATGCACACAGACCTGCCTGGCTCTAATGGAGTAACGGATCTCACAGGACAGTCTCAAAGTTTTCCTTTCTGGAAACCTCGGGAAGGAAAAAAGGCCAGGGAGGAGTCCCGGGGAAGGATTAGCAGCCACTTGGCCTGTCGGTGAGTCAGAAAGGGGGAAGCTGAAAGCCAGAGGCTTGGAGGACAGCAGCCTCTCTTGGCATTCTTTGTCCAGGATAAGGCACTTGGGTGGAAGAAGGAAAGCCATTTTACAGCATCGTTATTTTCTCATACCAATGCCACCCTTGGTGTGCCATGCTGAGATGTGCATATCAGTCATACAGAATCAACTGCAGTGGGTAGTGGCAGTTGGGATGGCTGGGAAATCCTGCTGATGCTTCCTCAAGGAAGGATTCTCACCTGGGCCTATGACAAAGAGGGCATTTTGCCAGTCCTCAGCCTGCTGCAACCTGGTCTGTTCTAGAAGAGGTTGCCAACCCTCAGCTGCCTTACTGGGTAAGCCGGGACTTTTGTACGCTAATCATTTTCTGTTCTGTTAAAGGCAACGGGGTGATAAATGCCCCTTTTTGTTTTTGTTTACCTACCGCTGATGACCAGGATCCATTCAGATCAAGTACCTGATTGCCAAGGCTCCCCAGTTTGGAACTATAACAAGTTATCCACAGAGGGTGCTCATCCTAAGTGGTGGAAAGGGATCTCCACAGTTGAACCAGGCATCTACACCCCAGACAGACATCTCAGCGGCTTCTCTGCTCCTGGTGTTTGCCTTGCTGCCATCTGATGGCCTGTGGAGAGCTCTCCACCTGGATCCTGTGGCTGCCTTGGCGCCTCTCAAAACAGGCAGGGCTTGTATGGAGAAATGCAAGCAAGAAAAAGTGCTGTTGTCAGGCGCAGTGAAGAGATGCAAAGGGATTGGAACGTGGTGCCAGTTCCAGTTGGGGGGCATCTGGGAAACAGACTCACAAGTCAATGGTTTGTTCACCCTTCCTTGGGAAGAGAAAGCCCTAGAAATCTTGCCCATCAGGGTTAACCCACCTGCTCACAGTGGTACCATTGGGGGCATACCTGGTACAACACTGGGGCAGACACAGGAGGCAGAGAGTGGGAGGGGAAGTGTGCAAGTCTCCTTCCTGTAATAGTGGGAGGAGCAGGGAAGCCCTTGCAGTGCCCTCAGCGACCCAGGAGCTAAGACTAGGGCTTTGCAGCCACAGAAAAGGATACCTTCTTGGAGGGTCAAAGCCGGGGGTGGGCTGTTGTCTCACTGAAAAAAGATTGACTGGAGTCCCCGAGACATTAAAAGTGGCTGCCTTGCCCACCCTTCCTAGCCAGGATCTTCACTGTGTTCATCAGGGCATGAAGTCTCTAGAAGAGTCAGATCAGAAATTTGCAGCCTTCCCCATCTCAGTGAATGCATGACTGCCACCTGCTGGGAAAGTACGTGTTGGCGTGCAGTTGATTTTGACTGACTAGTCCTTTCATGTCTTTGTGATTTTTGGTCAACACATTTTATTGCTATTAATGCACAGAAGTTTAATCATGGACTCCTAAAGCTGGAAGGCATCCTTGAGGCTATCAAGTCCAACCCTCTACCTGGGGCAGGAATGAAAATGGAAGCACCTCCAACAGGCTGTCGGAGCTCAGCTGCAACATATCTACTGAAGGGAACTTCTGCACTGGGGCTTCTGCTGTTAAGTTGCTCTTGCGATTGGAAAGGTTTTGACCATGTTGAATTGGCATCTGCTTTCCCGGAACTTAAATACTTTATCCCCTGTCCTGTACTCTGGATTGGGAGAGAAGAGATTTTGATCTGTGCAAAGTCTGTTCAGGTATTTTTGAGGAATGCCAGCATTTTCTTCCAGTTCCCACCAGAAGATGTGTCCAACTCCTTCAATCTCTCTTTGCAGAACTTAATTTCTAAGCCTTTGATCCACCTCATTGCTCCCCTCTGTTCCCATTTGTCTGAACTGTTCCTAAAGCATGGTGTCCAGAACTCCAGATTCCCTTGATTAGAGTCTGGCTGAAGTCATGCTATTAGTTTCTCTGATTTGGAAGTTATATTTGTGTTGATGTTGCCTAAGATTTCATTTGCCTTTTGGGCATCCCCATCATGCAGTATTGGGGTTAGGGTTCACAGAATTTAGCAGAGCCCATTCAGGTGAACAGCCAAACAGATCTCCATAATCATAGCAAAAGATTCCTTCCAAGGTGGACAGTCCAGGCTAGTAGACAAAGCCACAGCCCTGCAGGAAACCCAGACCATCAGAACAGGAAACACAAACAGCAGGGGGGCTGGCCACAGAGCGCCCCCTCTCTGAAATCCAGTAAACTACACTTTTCTCAAGTTCCTAGGGGGCGGGAACACCTTTGCATAACAATAGCCAAGCTCTCCTATATAAAGAGCTTGTGGCAGAAATACAAGTTTGGCCACCTCCAACCAGCATGCTCTGTACATGCTGTTGGGAAATAAAATCACACCTTTGTTCAAGCAACTGCCTGCATATCTTCATTCCTGGCTCAGAACAGACCCTGGTAAGATTTCCTTCCAACAAATATCACCAAACCAAGCTAATGTTTGTGCTTATGAAGTGGATATTTCCTTCTGATTCTGTTCAGTGTCATTGGTTCTTATTTTCAGGCAAGTCCTCTGACTTACCCAGAAGGCTGTGAATGTTACTTCCCTTTTCCAAGGAATTAGCTCTGCTGCCCAGTTTGGTGCCATCTGATCAGCATTGCCTTTCCCTTTGCAGCTTCTGTGACCCTGACAGATCTGGAGATTCCAGTAGACTCTCCATTGACAGTTAGGTTGGAAGGAGAGGGGTGAAGCTGAGAGTAATCCACCATGGGGGTGAGGACAGGTGGATTCTGCAGATGTAAGGAAAGACAATCTACCTGAGGGTTAAAAATCCAAAATCCAGCCTGGGATAAGACAGTGGCAAACCACCTCTAAATTGTTACAGTTGCCAAGAAAATTGGATGGATACCGTTGTACCATTAAGACAAGTTTGGGTAACAAATGTTGAGACCTCCCAGGTCAGAAAGCACAAGGGATCTGGAAGTGAAGACATAGTCAGGCCGAGGGAGGGAACTGCAAGGCCGCCGGGTCACCGAGGGGGCCAGTGTTGAAAGAGGAGCGCCCAGCTCTACGTGGACAGGTCTAGTTGGAACACAGAATGTGAGACACATGAACCGAAAATAACTTGAAATGGTCAAAGTTGCAACAAAGCATAACACAGCTGATTTTTTAGAAAAAGAATTAGTGGACATAATTATAGTATGTAATATACTATTCAGGGCATGAGATTATATAAAGGAATTGAGTGTCAAAGTTATTCAAAAGAGATATCACCAAGTATGTTCTCAGCTCTTACCCAATAAGCAACAGAATTCTATTTGAATTAGTGGCTATCTAGTGAACATCAGTGTTGTATAGCATCTCCTGCCAGGGTGATAAAGGAAGATACTGAAGAATTTTAGGGCAAACTGCAAAAAATGCTAAATGCAGCATCAAGAAAACACTTGGGGGTGCTAATGGGGAACTGGAATAGAAAAGCATGGAATTACAGGAGAATTTGGACTGGGCAGTAGCACAGGAAATATGTTGACAGACTTTCGCAAAATGATTTTTTTGTTAATTGCCAACATCTGCTTCAAAATACATAAAAGTAGACTCTACACATGGACATCACTGTAGGAACAACGTTGGAATCAAATCAACTATATAGTAGGAAAGAGAAGCTGGAGAAGGGCAGTGCAGTCAGCTAGGACTTTGCCAGCACCAGCTGTGGAACGAGTTGAGTTAGTGGTGTCCAAAATTAAAGTGAAGAAGATTTGATGTTTGTTAACAGCTGTGTGAGCCCCCCAGAGTCACAAATGTGTGGCTATACAATGGAATCAATAAAAATAAACACATAAATATCTATCTTCTTATCCCCATATATGCACCTTTAGGGGTTTACAGGGAAAATGGAAAGCTCTGTTTTGGCACAAAAGTAAAAAAACCTGCCAACCTTCCTCACTTCTAGCCAATTAACCCTCAGTATACCTGAGGATGTTAATGTTTCTCCCAGCAGTTTTAAATCCAATTTCTAGTTCTTCTAACACAGCATTTCTCACAATATTTAACTTAGATGCAGGAGGGACAGCATGCAACCTTGGCACCTTCCTTCCACAGTTTGGAACTGGCTTCCTGGCCATCATACCCATTCTTCCATAAGCAGATGAGGTGGCCTGATATTCCCGTGCTCTTAAAGACTAGCCATAATTTGTTATGGTCCACCCAATCAAAAGTCCTTGCAATTCTCTTGCCTTTTCCTTTATCCCTTGCATGTTAGCACTCATTGGTTTTGGAAAATTCGAGAGCATTGGGTTAATCTGATCTCAGAGGAAATGCAATTCCACAGAAAGAGGGACAGTGACTGAGAAGACACTCTCCTGTTGTCCCTACAAATGACAGTCCCTGGGGGAGATGCCTGGAGGAAGCCTCAGAGAATAAAAGCTGAGAGTGGGTGATCCTGAAGATTTATTTATTTATTTATTTGTCAGATTTACCACTGCCTATCTCGCCCCTAAGGAGGGACTCTGTGTGGTTTCCCACATCTTGTGCCATATAATGCTTTAAAGATGCTAACTAGCACCTTCAATTTATTTATTCATTCATTCATTCATTCATTCATTCAATTTGTATGGCTGCCCATCTCAACAAGTGACTCTGGGTGGCAAACAATCATAAAATAAATTAAAAACAAATTTCCATCATAATGCAAAAATCAAAATGCACACAGTAGCCGAGGAGAACATTGCAATCTATGGTTGTTAACACAACCAGGAGATGGGATCCTTCAACCCTTGGGACCCCAGACCTGGGCACAAAGCCAGGTCTTTAGGGCCTTATGAAAGGCCAACAGGGTCAGGGCCACCCTAGACTCCAGAGGAAGGATGGGCACACATCTTCCGGAATGTGCCCATCCTGCTGGACTGGATTGGACGGGTAGAAACAACCGGGAAAAGAAGATCCCTCCTAGCCATGGCTGCCACCTGCTCTTCCAGCAGGAGCCGTGAGTCCAAGAGGACCTGCAAATTGCGCACTGGGTCTGTCTGAGGCAGTGCCACCCCATCCAAAACCAAAGGTGGAAAACCCTCAGGACTGGAAGGTCCAAACACCCAGAGCCACTCAGTTTTGCTTGGGTTGAGCTGAATCCTGTTGCACCCCATCTAGGCCCCCACAGCCTCCAGGCCCTGAGACAGAACCTCCACGGCATCACTCAGGCAGCCTGGGCTACAGTTATAAAGCTGGGTATCATCAGCATACTAATGATAAATTAAGGCCAAACCCACAAAAACTCAGGTACGTGCCTTCTGTCTTTGCAATAAGGCTGCTAGGAAGCTGCAAATTACATGGAAAGGAGTGTTATTGGAGCATTGCCACAACCCTAAATACTTAGGGGTTTCTTAAACCAAGCGTCCTTAAAACAACAGCATTAGCCCTTTGCTACTTGGCAGGTGAATGCGCCTGCCCAGTTTGGTATAAATAAGCACATGCTGGGAAAGCAGATGTTGCTTTGAATGAAACTAGCAGAAGTATTACGGGATGTTTGAAACTTACCTATCTACCACCTAGCTGGTATTGCTCCGCCTGCTGTCCACAGAGAAGCAGCAGCACATAGAGAGAGGCTTCAATCATCAATACCCAAGCGACACCCTCTGTATGGCCTACAACCAGCTCCTCAGAGATTAAAATCCAGGAAAAGTTTCCTTAGGTCGACGGAAGACTTTGACTAATTTAAAAGTAGAGTGGGCCTATGGAAAGCTACAAAGAACCCACACTGGATGGAACCAGCAGAGGAGCTGGCCCCTGGGTCTGGAGAAAGTTGGGAAGCATGGAAATCGCTGAACAGACTGCGCACGGGCGTAACAAGATCCAGATATACTCTGAACAAATGGGGCTGTCCAGTGTCCTCTGCCCTTTGTGAATGTGCAGACATGCAGACAACAACACACATGTACATTTGTCCCCTGTGCTCTGGTCAGTGCACATTTGAGGACCTCATGACAGTGCGACAGAACGCAATTAATGTTGCCAGTTTCTGGGCCAGGTCTGTTTAACTTTTATATATTTTAACTTTTATATCTTACGTTTTAAATTCTATGTTTTACAGTATGCCTTATTTTAGTTGTGATGCTTCTGACATGAATAAATAAATCAGCATACTGGTGATGCCTCACCCCATCCATCAGATCTCCTCACCCAGAAGCCTCATGTAGATGTTAAACTACATGAGAGCCAGTTTGGTTTAGTGGTTAAGGCAATGGGCTAGAAACCAGGAGACGGTCAGTTCTAGTCCTGCCTGAGGCATGAAAGCTGGCTGGGTGACTTTGGGCCAGTCATTCTCTCTCAGCCCAAGGTATGTTCGCTGCCATATTTATAAAAATAATAAAGGCAGGATAGAAAATAAATAAACAAACAAACAACAGGAGGAGAGAAAGGATTGAGCCCTCAGGCACCCCACAAAGTAGGGGCCGTGTGCTTGACCTCTCCCCTCCTATCAACACTGCCTGGAACCGGCCCCAGAGGAAGGAGGAGAACCAGCACAATATCGTGCTGCCCACCCCCAACTCCCGAAGCCGGTCCAGAAAGATACCATGATCGATGGTATTGAAGGCCACTGAGAGGTCAAGAAGAGCAAGGATAGATGCACTACCCCCATCCTGCTCCTGCCAGAGGTCATCCAAGAACGCGATCAATGCCATCTCAGTCCCATACCCTGGCCTGAATCCTGACTGAAAGGGGTCTGGATAATCCATTTCATCCAGAGTCCTTTGAAGCCGTAGTACAACCACCTTCTCCAGTCTTGGGGACTGGACAAAAACTGTCCAGATTGGTTGGGTCAAATGATGGCCCCTTGAGAAGGGGGTCCACCACTGCCTTCTTAATAGCTGGTGGGACCACCCCCTCACTCAAGGAAGGTTTAACCACCACCCGAACCCAATCACACATCCCCTCCTGGGTAGACTTGACCAGCCAGGAGGGGCATGGACCTAACACGGAGATGGCCAAACTAACCGCTGTCAGAACCCTGTCCACTTCCTCAGGCTCAACAGGATCACATGCCTCCTTGATAATCATGCAAACTTTGAGTGACTTGATCCATCAGAAGCTCAGCATATTCCTCACAGCAACCTTGTAGATGAACCCCAGAATTACTCCCTCCAAGGAGGGTCCATGTCACCCAAAACAGGGCCACTGGATGGCTACCCGCAGATGCAGTAAAGGCGGAGAAATAATTACATTCTGCCACCCTTACCACCCCGAGGTAGTTGGAACAGTGTCTGTATCCCAATTGCACTAAAGCAAACTGGTAACCAGTACAGCTCTCAAAGCAGTGGTGTTACATGACTATGCTGATTGGCACCCATAACTGCCCCACCTGGATCAGCTAAAGCTTCCAGATGGTCTTCAAGGGCAGCCCTGTAGATGGCACATTGAAGTAGTCTACAGGAGAGATGGTGGTCAGCAGGGCCAGCTTTAGACATTTTGGCACCCAAGGCACAGTCATATTCTCATGCCCCTTGTGGTTTGGTTTATCATCCAATTTTGTTAGGAATTTCAAAAAGGTGCCCTCTTGTTTCTTCTTTTTTTCTTTGAGATGTTGAACCTTATATTTTCAGTCCTGGACATTTTTTTCCTTTTCTTGGACATTTTCTCCCTATTTACATAGTAAGTAATTGTAATTACATCAGCACCCACTGTTGTCCCATGGCAACAATTCCCTGAAATTATTTTTAACACTCAAGTGGGTGTGCTGGCTCACAGAGTATACTGTTGCTGCTTTTTGCTTTTTTACTGTGTTCCTTGGATGTCTTTTCAATTTTGGCACCCCCTAAATCTGGTGCCCCTAGGCCAGTTCCTACTCTGCCTTAGCCTAGAACTGGCCCCAGTGGTCAGGACATCCTGATTCAGACTTCTCTGGAAAGACCCAATGTTCTTCAAGCCCCCTCTTTATCAGCATTAATCTGCTCAATTCATTCTTTACCCTCACCATGTGATTATATGGAATATTGCTGAGGTTGCATTTGTTCAATTAATTATTTTATTTCTTTTTCATTTGCTCTGGGCTGTGATTGATTATGTGCCATCAAGTTGTGGTTGCCTCTTAGCATAGTTGGCACCAGATCTTGTTTTCTTCATTTTATACTCTGTGGCCAAATGTTCCTGTTATTCAAGATGATTTAGCTTTCCAGTCTCTCAGCGTTATGTCTTTTTTTTTAATGTTGGATTAACAAGGAGTTGCAAATTGTCACAGAACAAATTTCTCTCTGTCTGTGGTTGGAGCACAGACCTGGATTATAGTAATCTTGATTAGTTTGCTTTGGGCTGGAATTCAGATTGTCTTGGCATTTTTTTAGGATGCATCCAACCAGTGATTTTGCCATTCTTTTCTTGTAGTGATGGCTAATTTTCTTCTGATTATTTTGTCAATAGTAGAAGGTCTGATGCTCCTCTGGTGTGAAAGGGAGACATTCCAGACCATTTCAATTCATCAGTTTCCAGAATGTCTCTGTTCATCTCAACATTTGTGCTTTGACAGCACCAGGTTGCCTTGATTCATGCTTCAGACAGTCCAGGTACCAAAGGTAGACATATCTTTGCAGCATCAAATTTTCTTTTTGCCTCCAGGCACATCTGGATGTGATTTCGCTTTCATCCAGACACCTCCTTAGCCCCACTGCTCCCGGTAGCTGCCCTCTGCTCTTTCCCAGGAGCTCATTGGATAGCACCCTAAGGGCTCCCCTTCCAGCATCATGCCAGCAGTGGCCTGCTTGTGAATCTCCTTGGCAGGGCTTCCTTGGCAGGGTCACAGAGTGGGCTGGAGGTGTGGAGCAAGGGTAGCCTAACCTGTTGCCTCTGAGTTGCCCATCATGGGGGAATCTTCTGGCATGGGGAATCCCAGGGTATAACTCAGACTGTCATTGGTATGGCAAGCCCCTTCACCACTACAAGGCAAGGGTTCATCAAGTGGGCAGCATTTGGGCAGCTAGAAGATGGGCAAGATCTCATTCTCCCCTGTGCACCATTCCTGCACTCCCAGACCTTTCAATTAAGCGTGGTGGGGTGGGGGCAGGAAAGAGTGCCTGCTAAGCCTCTGAACATTGCATGACTTCTGCTCCACACAGCCACAAGGGGAGGGGGTGGTGGCCCCCAAATGTGAGATGCGAAGGGGGAGATAGAAGGAGAAATCACTCCTTCTTCTGCCAGGCTGGGGAATCCTCTCTGGATGATGTCAGCACCTTTATGCAAGTTTAGCACACCCAGGTAGCAAAATTGCAGTGAGAGGGGGTTTAATATCACCCTGGACTCCCCCCCCCCCGCAAGCTTTGTTCCCCTCTCGGTCAGCCCAGTGTCTTGCTTCCACTGAGCTGCCTGTTCACACACCCCACCCCAGCCACCCAGGAAGGGAGCCTCTAGCTGGAGCTCCCCCACCATGCCCAGGACCTGCCTGCATGGAGGGGAGAGTAGATACATTTGGTGCAGGGAGGGGAGGAGAGGGGGTGCTCCATGACCCAGGGGAGAGGGGCCCCGATGCAAGCTCTTCTTTATCAAAAACATTCAACTCCTGACTCACTCTGCTTTTATCTTGCTTTTAAACTCTTACCATGCTGAGGGGGTCTTGGGAAGCAGAAGTGCTGTAGGCAGCTTGCTGCCCTCCCTTGCAAAGTTTGCCTTCTAAGCTGCTGCTGCTGCTACGAGGACCATGGGGCAAGGAGAGGGCCGTGGTGGCAGCAGCAGCACCAAGGATGCACTTCTGCCTCCTGGCACCCTCCTCCCCAGCACAAGTGAGCACGCCTGGCACCCTAGGACATGACGGCCTGGCTGGGCTGCCTTCCTGGGCTGCTCCGCTGCTCTGGCCAAAGCAGACTAGAGAGTTCTGGTTACATGGCGTGGTTTATTAAGGCATTATGTCAAGAACTTGGCACTTGGGTTCTGGCCCGGTCAACAGGAGGGCCAGGATGGGCAGCACCCACCACTCTGGCTGTCCAGCCACACACAAAAGAGATACAGAGAGAAAACAGGACAATAAATAAGACTCCTCCCCAGCTGGAGTGGCAAGTTGAACTGAGCTTGGCAAAGTTCAGGGGGGGGGGGGAGCGGGCATGTGCCTGCATGACAGGAGCAAAGGTGCAGAAACAAGATCCTTTGGATTAAAAGGCTCCTGGACTCTTCCTCCCCCACCGTGCCCCCCACCAGTCCTCCTCTGATTCAACTCCTGCAGAAAGAGCCCCCAACTTGGTGTGCAGTGACCCCTCCAGAAGCAGGGAGTAGGGACCACATGTGGTTGGCCAACTCAGTAGCGCCCCCCCCCCCCGTGCTTCGCATTGGACCCTTCTTTGCATCGAATTTGCTCCTTTGTCACCTGAAAACCCTGTGCACTTGAAAGCCAGCAACGCACCAGAGCACAGGGTTAGAATGTAAGGCGTGGAAGAAATCTTGGCGATCCCCTGCTCCAGCCCGCCTGGCGCAGGAATCTAGTAGCACAGCAGGTGCCATAAGAGTAGCTGCAGAGAGCTGAACTGTTGCTCCTGATATGCTAGTTTTCTATGGGCAAGGCCCTTGAGTTGGGAGGGAGACCATTCAAGAGAGCACTTCCGGTCTGCATCTGAAGGGGTTGCCTCAACCTTCTCAAGTAACCTAGGCTTACTTCCACTCATATGGGGCGGGGGCAGCTGGGGGCTTTATTATTGCTCTATGTCTGATCAGTACCATTTATCCCTCCCGCTCCCCCCGTTTGGGAAAGAGTTATTGCGTGCTGCCTGCAGGGTTAGGGAGGCAGGGCACTGGGCTGCCCTTCAGCAGCACTGACCTGAGGGCCTGCAGAGCTTTCTGAATTGGGCACGGGGGTGCTTTGGGGTCTGGACAGCTGCGGGATGGGGCAGTGTCTTGCTCTCTGATGCTGCCTCCAATGGGGGGAGGCTCAAAGTCCCAGAGATGCGGGGTGGGAGAGTAGCAGGGTCAGTGTGACCTGCCTCCCCCTGGTCCAGGCCGGACATCCGTGTGCCACAAGGGGAGTGGCTGTCTAGTTTGCGTGTGCTCTTGCAGGCAGACCCCATTTCCAGACACGCCCACATGAACGGTCCCCCTGGTCGGCAGCTCCCTTCCGCCTCCCACACAGAGAGGCAGTTTCCCCTCTTTAGGCGCCAATGAGGGGCATGCCCTCCACATAGGGCAGGGCCAGCTGAGACAAGGCCCACATCCTCCACTGGGGGTGGCTGACCACGCTCATGCATCCAGCTTGTGGCGAGGGAGAGTCCTGGGGTGGGCCTAAATGCGGAGCTCGGCCTCTTCAGGGGCCTCCAAGGGGCGCTCGATGCTTATGGCGGATGAGGCGGATGGCCCCTGGGAGACCCCGAAGGGCAAAACCACGGGCGAGCGGGCAGCCAGGGGGGAGAGGGAGGGGGAGAAGCTGGGGGACATGGCAGCTGAGGAGAGGGAGCCCTCATGGCTGATGGGGGACCGCCGGAGGGAGGACAAGTGGGGGAAAGCACGGCCGACTGCCGGCTTGGGGGGCACTGACTTTGCTCCGGGATGAGCCACTGACGTGATGAGAGGAGGGGGGTCAATGCGGGGTTTGGGTTTGGCAGGGAAGGGCTTGCGCAGGGAGCTCTCGTCCTTGAGGCGGGCAATCTCTGTGAACACACTGGCCAGTGGCTGGAACTGAGGACACCAGTTGAGGAGATAATCCCAGTTGTAGCTGCCGCGCAGCTCCTCGTCGCTCGCCACAATGGCCGTCAGGGAGCCGTCCACGCAGGGCTTCCCATCCTCAGGAAAAGCGTAGTCCTTGTTAGAGGGGACACTGAGGCCGCAGCCTGCGCCCAGGTAGGCCCCGCTGCTGTTCCCATCATCTTGGTAGAGCTGTGGGGGCTGTCCAGGAAGCAGCAGGCTTGGCCCCTTTCTATTTTTGAACCAGTGTGTGGCATCGAGTGTGGTCGGCTCACAGGAGATGTCAGAAAGGCGGTCAGCATCTGTCTGGATGCCGGAATCGGGCCCACGGGCCACAAGATGCTCCTGCAGGGAAGAGGTGACGCTGGACATGCGGGGACATTCGTTGATCATGCGGATCTCATCATCCTCGGCAGCTTCGGCTGAGCCTCGTCCACTTGAGTGGGATGGGTCCAGCGATCCCCCTCTTGTGGTGTAGGGCCCTCCAGAATCTGTGCCATAGCCAGGCAGTGCCTCATGGTACAGACAGTCCCCCCCAGGGAGGGCTGGTTCAGCATGGCCCAATTTCTGCAGGGAGCCACTCTGCATGTGTGCCAAATCAGCCTCCTTGTGGCCATGGCCATGCTGTGATCGGAGGAGGGCAAGCACAATGGCCACAGCAGCCAGGACCACTACCACGCCAAGCGAGGCAGCCACTGCAATCACCAGCAGCCAGTTGAGGTCAGGCACCAGGCCAAAGGCAGTATGTGTAACATCGATGGTGACCTGAGTGCAGGCTGAGCGAGAGGCACGCAGGGGGCTGCGGGCTTGTACTTCCAGGACCATCTGCCGTGGTTCCGGTCTGGTAGGGGCCCCTGAGGGCGCCTGGCTGTCCATCTGCAGGTACAGAAGACCACTTGTTTGGTTGATCTCAAAGAAAGGGGATGGCTTGGCCAGGGTGTAGAGCACCACTCCGTCTGGGCCCTCGTCCTCATCTGTGGCAGTCACGTGCCCGATACTCTGACCCCGACGTGCCCCCTCAGGAACCTCAAAGTGGAAGCTTGAGCTAAGGAAGACAGGGTCATATTCATCTTCACCAGTGATCAAGACATGCACTGTGACTGTCGCAGAGCTGTTGCCAGTATCCATGGCCTGCACCACCAGGTGGAAAGCCTTGGTGCGCTCGTAGTCAAAAGGCAAGCGGGAATGTAGCTCCCCGGAGCTGCTGTTGATGTCAAAGGCACCCCAGTCCTCTGCCTGCAGAAGGGTGTAATGCAGTTCCCCAAAGACCCCAACATCAGGGTCAATAGCACGGACAGTGGTAACCAGACTTCCTGGAGGTAGGTTTTCCCTCAGGCTGGTGCTCAGCACTTCTATCGGAAAGTAGGGAAGGTTGTCATTCACATCCTTCACCTCCACAGCCACAGACGCTAGTGCAAAATGTCCACCTGCTCCGTCTGAGGCCTGGACCACCAGGGTATGCCGGGTCCGCTTCTCACAGTCCAGAGCCTTGACTAGGTGAAGTGCCCCAGAGGATGGATGCAGCTGGAAGAGCCCGCCGGGGTCACCTGAGCTGATGCTGTAGTGCACTTGCCCGTGAGTGCCCAAGTCGGGGTCATGGGCCGCCACGCGCAGCAGCTCCGTCCCAGGCATGGTGCTCTCGCTCACAGCCATGTGGTAAGCAGAGCGCCCAAAGACTGGTGGATTATCGTTGACGTCCAGCACAGTAAGAACAACAGGCACTATTGCACTATGCTGTGGCACTCCTCGGTCAGCCACCGCCACGGTTAGGTTGTAGACGGCCACAGCCTCAAAGTCAAGTGGCTCAATCAGGACCAAGGCACTGGCCCCACCAACATGGCCCTCCAGCTGGAAAGCATGGCCACTGTTCCCACTCACAATAGTGTAGTCCAGGGCTGCATTGTCCCGAGTCACATCAGCGTCTGTAGCTTCCAGGGTTAGCAGGATCGTTCCTGGACGCAGGTCCTCTGTCACAGAGGCATTGTACTGGGGCTTCAAGAACTGAGGCCCGTGGTCATTCACGTCCAGGACTTGGATCTGCACAGAGGCCCAGGCTGAGAGGCTGGGGAAGCCCTTATCACAAGCTTCCACCACAATATCCAGTGTGGGACACCCCAGCTCCAGCATCAGATGCTGGGTGGTAAACAAGGTTCCTGTGAGATAACAGAAGGAACAGTTGGAATTTGGAGAGGAGGAAGACCTTAGTAGAATGGGGGTGGGGGTCAAAGCCTGATAAGCAGGAGGTCCTGTCCTAACAGCATGCCACACAGCCCCATGCACTCAACCCAGGAACAACCTAATGGGACAAGAGGAAAGCCAGGGCTCACCCCACTGGTAGAAAAACAATTCCTTACTCCCAAATCTCCATGTGGTCCCCTTGACCACGTACCATTGCTTGCGTGGATGGCAACGACATCAGTTGGTGTAAGCAGTTGATAGAGGACCTCCCCATTGGTGCCTGAGTCCAGGTCTGTGGCACTGACAGTCAAGATGGGAGTGCCAGCGGGGGTTTGTTCTGGGATGAGCACCTGCAGGAGGCAGGAGAAAACACAGCTGTGACTTCCTGGCATTTGCTGGACATCAGGGGTGAATCATGGGACAGCCTTGTTGGTTCAGACAGGCCCCTCACCACCTGGGGATCTCCATGGCTCCTTGTAAAGAGCTGCCAGTGGGGGCAGAAAGAGATGGGCCATCTTGTGCATGACAGGATGTTCCCTCCGCCCTCCAGACCAACTTTGGCGCTATGCAAAGCCCCCCCACTCCATCTCTCCTATTAGCAACATTTGTACACGATTGGTTTGCGCTACTTTGCTCTTGAGACTCCACTCCCATTAGTGGGAGCAGGAAGCTCCAGAGAGCACCCAAAAATGTCACTCCGTCGCAAGCAGAGGACACCCATTTCCATTCCTGCACTCCCTCTCTGGTGGGAAGGGGAGCTGGGTCACCTCCTGCCTTTCCTGTAAAAGGTGCCGGCCCAATGGCCGCTTTTCTCTTGTGGGCAGAAGAAGGCCACTCAAGAAAAGGCCTCTCCTGGAGGACTCCTGGGCCACTGCCTCTCCAGGGCCCTGCTGGAAAAGGGGTGCATGGACATGGAGGGGCAGAAGGTGGGCCAGGGAGGGGCTTGGTACCTGGTAGAGGGCCTGGGCAAAGGTGGGGGCATTGTCGTTCACGTCCTCCACAAGCACTGTCAGGTTGGCCTCTGTCTCGTGCTGGGAGTCGGAGGTGCGCACCGTGAGGGTATAGTGGCTGCGCTGCTCGAAGTCCAGGGGCTCCGTCAGCATAATGCGGCCCCCATAGGGTAGGATGCTGAAGGTCCCCGTGGTGCTGCTGTCCAGGAAGAGTGTGTAGAGGAGCTGCGGCCCACAGTCCACGTCGTTGCCGGTCACCATGGTGATCTCGGTGCCTAGCAAGGTATCTGGGGGAGGCGAGGGAGGAAGAACAAGGAGCCATCAGGCTACCCCTGGCCTGGAGATGGCTGCCTGCTGAGGTGAAGGTGCATGAGTGGCCCCAGCCCATTGGGACTCAACGGGGGTACCTGGGGTCTGCCAAGGGACTCAGTAAGCCTCCTCCTGGGAAGCGGGGCCCAAAGTCAGGCCCAGGCTTGCAGCGAGTCTCCAGTGGAAAAGGACACTTCCAGTAACCATGCAGGGACCCCCGAGAAGACCCTCTTCCATCCCCACCACTTACTTTCTGCCACCCGCACCTCCCACGGTGCAGGGATGGTGGGACTGTTGTCATTGAGATCCATCACCACCACTGTGAGCGTGGCTGAGCCCACCAGGGGAGGGTGTCCTCTGTCCGTTGCAGTCAGCACCAGCCTGTGAGGAACAGGGCAGTCTCAGAGGCTCTGTGGACCGGTAGGCCCAGTTCAAGTCTGTCAGGGTAGGTGGGCAGGCAAGGGACACTTCCAGGGAAAGGCCTGTGTGGCACCACTTCCTCATGCCACTGTTTTTTCCGGTAGGTGTCTAGGTCACATTCACCTACCGCATTAACCAAGTTGGGCACCTACTTAATCCGAGTGACTTTCTCTGGGACCTGGAGCATCCAGCACCTCACCAGGTAAAGAGGCACGACTTGGGAGCAGACTGACTCTCTGCCATGCCCTCCAACCCTAGCTGGCACCCTATGAGCTTTGTGCCAGCAGGGTTCTTGCAAGGTTTCGTGATGTCCGTGGCTCTTCCCCAGTTGGCTGCAGGCAGCATGGCCTGGGAGCTACATGTAATTTGTTAGTGTGTGCCAGGCAACCCGAACATGACAATGAGTTTTGCCGTGGAGCTGTCATGAGTACTGATGGTGAGCAGGAGGGGGCCCCTATCCAGGGGGGAAAACGCATGAGTAGTTTAGAGAATTTGAGCTGTTATTCAAAAAAACCCAGAACAGACCCGCCTTGACTTTTGGGGTTTATTTGTCTGGGTTTTCCCACGCTTCTTCAGTTTGGTAGGATTTTCTGTCTACAATAGCAGTAATAAAACACTAGAGACTTCCTCCTCGTCTCAGCGTGGTTCTTGCTTAGTCAGGACAGGAGCACCTTTTACATCTCCACCTCATTTCCTTGGAGAGTGGGCTGGGTGGGGCTTGCACTGGCCCTCCCTGCTTGGCTGGACTGGTGCTTGCAGCACAGCTCGGCTGATCGGGGAGCGTAGTGGGCCTTGCCGCTGACCCTCACTTACCTCAATACTGACTAACTTAGTGGGCTTGGCTGAATGCTGAGCTGACCACTGTGTCAAGTCTTAGACCGTCAACCCCAGACAGTCGCATTGTTAGGAGCTGCGGAGTCTGCCGGCCGACTGGTTCTCCGGGGCACTCCTGGGCCAAGTGGGGAAAGTGGGGTGGCTCACCATGTCTGGGCCCAGATCTCCCTGTCCAGGATGGCTGCTGTGGTGATGGCGCCTGTCTGGGCATTGATGCGGTACAGCCCATCCATGGGCTGCGTCTGGTTGATCCTGTAGATCACCTGGCCATTGGGGCCCTGATCCAAATCATTGGCCACAACCTGCCATCAGAGAAAAATGAGTACCACTGCCCCCAAAAGGATAAGCCCTCCCCTCGGGTCACATGAGCCCCAGGACAGTGTGGGACAGCTGACCGGTACCCATGTTTGGGGCAGGGCTGGGGCTGCCTCGCCTTCGCCAGAGTACCTGGATGACGGGCAGGTCATAGCCCTGGGCCTCCCCGACAAAAGCCACATAGTTCTGCAGCTGGAAACGCGGCTGGTTGTCGTTCACGTCCTGCAGGTTGACGGTGATGGCCATGAAGCTGAAGGATGCGGGGGACTCGGCTTGCAGCACCAGGCGCAAGCGGGGCTGCAGCTCAAAGTCCAGGCTGTCAGGGTTGGAGACCAAGATCACCCCTGGAGAGAGCAAGGTGAGACTGCCAGCCTGCCCTCAGAGACGAGCAAGAAGCCCCATGGCCCAAGCTTTCTGAGGCAGCTGGGCAGCCCTGGCAGTCTGCGTGCCTTCACGCCAGGGCGGGGCACACAGCCCATCTAGGAAGCTGAGTGGGGCAGGCAGCAGTCTGGGGCAAGTGGGGCCAAAGGACCAGGCAAAGGCCTCCCCCAGGGTGTGAGGCAAATGCCCTGCCCACTCTTGAGCCTGCAGTCACGAGAATCCTGCTGCCTTGGGACAGGCAAAAGCAGCTCGGAGCCAAAGGAAGCAAGAAGCTTTGGGTGCATGTGTGGGTGTGGGAGGGAGGGAAGAGGGCACACACACAATTAACAGGGCGATTCGTTGGCCACAAAATTGGACTCATGATCCTCAAGCTTGCATCTTAGGTGTCAGGCTTTCTGTCATCTTCCTCCCTCTTTGGTTGTCCCTCCTCTCACACTTACGCCCATCGGCACACATGTGTGCACAGAAAAGCATCCTCTGTCACCTCCCCACCCATTCCCTAGGTGACGGTTCTGGAAGCAGCACTGCAGGGAAGTGATCCCTGAGGCTGTTCGCTCTAGGAAAAAAACAGATGACCAGTGAAAACCATCAAGGTTCATACAATTGAACAGTACAGTCAGAAAGCTAATTCATTTTCCCATCCTCTCTCCCTCCCTCTCTCTCTTTCATAAAAAGAGCAAGAAACACTAAATAAAGTAGTTGCAAGTTGTGCAAAATGAAGTGTCTCCTACCATCTACAATCAACTTGTGGATTTAACCGCCAGGTGTTGGGTCATCCACGGCTGGGTGGCCTTCTCAAGGGGTTGGCCCAGGTGGAATCCCAGCCACAGAGGGACACCCGCGTGTCCTGGTCTGTGGGCAGTCTCGAGGGCCAGCCCCACCTGGAGCCCTCTGGCGACCTGGTGAGACAAGGCCCTGGGGATTCTCAAGGGGGTCCCTTCAGGGGGCACTTCTGAGCACTTAGGAGGCAGCAAAGAGATCTCTGGTGTCCAGGTTTATGGCCAAAGTTCCAAGTCCACCAAACCCAGCCAGCTCCAGCCCCTGCCAGTTCCGTGGATTAAACTATCCCGGCCCAAGAGAAACTTCTGTTCCTGCCTGGCTGAGAGGGCTAAACATGCACACAACAATGGGGCCCATTTTCTGGCTTCATACAGTACAGGGAACCACAACTAATCATATGAGTTGGGTCTCTGCAACCTGGTCACCAGCACACATGGGTGTGCATGCATGTGCATGTATGCACACACATACACAGAGGCACAGAAGCTAACTACCGCATCGCGCAACTGCAGCTCTTTGCTCTTGGGTCTCAGGAAGCATGTTTTGTGTGAGCACAGCTACTGGTGTCATTCCGGCGAGAAGAAAAGGAAAGAGAACCTCCTTAACTTTGCCAGGATAGAATGGGGAAAAGGGAGGACTGGGCCTTGTCCTACTGCCAAGTCAGCTAAACGACCAAAGAACATCTTACCACTTCCTTACATGCAAGGAATCCGTAAGCCGATCAGCCCCAGCTCTACTTCTTTTGGGCCTTTCAAGTGGCTACATGAAGCAACTGGGCCCCAAATTAGAACCTTGGTTCTTCCGGTCTGAAGCTCTCCTCCAGCTGATCAGTAAGAAAGCCAACCAGTTTCTTACTTCGTATTCCTTTCCACAGTTGTGTCCAGAGTGGCTTATGACAAAACGGGGGTCTATTGGTAAAGGACAATATGTCCTAACTGTGTGTCTGTAAACAGGTGCAGGTGGTGTCCTGCTGCCTTGCAAAGGAGTCTTGGATTAGAGATCTCGACTTACATGGAACTGGGTGCCCGTGCTTGGGGTGAAACTGGGTTTCAGTTGCGCTTCTGCCATTTGTGGCAAAATGTGCCCAGACTGACTAACGCTGCCCTGACAGAAAGCAGGGCACGGGAACATGGGTTTTCCATCCTGCAACCTTCAGCTGCTAGAATCCCATGGTAAACTGGTGGAAATGACACCAGCTTAAGAAATCCTTCTCTGGATTTCAACAGCTTCCTCCATTTTGGCCACAGTGGGGGGCAGGTCTTCCATCCAACCAGAACAGTGGAGCCCCCTGCTTCTTTTCCCCTCCATGCCAGGAAAGCCAGTGCCAACCCCTTTCCACTCCAGAGTCAGATCTTTGGAGAACTGGGGGGAAAAGGGCAGTGGTGCTGCAGTTCTGCTTCTCACCTAAGCTGACTAGAAGGGGAGGCCGGGAAGAAGAAGAACCGAAGAGCAGAAGCCGTGCCCTGCCGATTCAGACCCTGGCTTGCCTCGTCCAGCAGCCTGTTTTCCCAGTGGCCCACCAACCCCTCTCGTCCAGCAGCCTTGTCTCCCAGCAGGGGCCCTCCTGAGGCAGCCCCACTGCCATCCAGGCTAAGAGCCACCCATCCCCAGGACTTCCATGAATTGGTCTAACCCCTTTTTGAAGCCAGCCCAGCTGCTAGTCAGCACCACATCTCATACTTGTGAATTCCAAAGTTGAATTAAGCATTGTCTAAAACAGTATTTCCTTTTCTCTGTCCTCATTCTGCCAGATTTCAATTACATTAAGTGAAGGAGGAGTAGGGGAGGGACCTGGCATTTGACTGTTCTGCTACTGAACAAAAACACATCTTTCATGGCAGACAGTGCAGCACTCCCGACACAACGGCTGCCAAGGGCAAAGAGTGGGGACTGGTGGATGAGCACGCCAGAATGCCCACCAGCCAGCTGGAAGGGAGGCTTTTGTGTAGGGTGGCAGCAGGTGGAATGCCAGCGGAGAAGTAAAAACACCACTCTGGCAGCTGCAGAGCTCGGTGGTTGCCTCCCCAGGAGCCTCACTGTCTGGGACGTCATCTGTTCCTATCCTCCATCCTGAGGGGTGGCCTATCCTTGCTGGGCAAGAGGGATGAGCCTGCAGGCTGTCAATACAACTGCATCCTCCTTTCCTTATTGAAACCACTCCACGGATGACAGCCAGAGGTCTGGGCAGCAGAGGTCACAATCTACTGGCCCATCTGCTGATCAGCCTGGCACACCGAAGACTGGCTTGGAGTGTGAGAGGAGAAAACGGTAAAGAGCACG
Source organism: Candoia aspera (assembly GCF_035149785.1). Taxonomy (NCBI): domain Eukaryota; kingdom Metazoa; phylum Chordata; class Lepidosauria; order Squamata; family Candoiidae; genus Candoia; species Candoia aspera. The sequence goes on from NC_086157.1 coordinate 117,463,880, forward strand.
AATGAACGAATGATGTGGAAGACATAAAATAGGTGTGTTGTGTGTCTGTGGAACCAAGAGAAATGGAAGGATGCCGTAGAGCTGAATGAAGATGGTCCAACCTTGTGAGTTGACAAATACAGGCAGGGAAGTAAAAGCATCGATTTCATTATGACAGAACAGCGCTCAGGAAAATTTCAGCTGGTGTCACGGCTACTGTAGAAATTTTCAGGTTGCATATTGTGCCCCGGTGATGGAAGCAGCAAGCAAACGTTTGAGGGGAACCCAGGCGGCCTTCTGAATGGAGGAGAGCTGGGAAAAGATCTCTCTGGCAACATGAGTGGATGGGTGAGGCCAGAGGGAGAGCCAACAGACAGGAATGGGAAGGGGGCCTAGAAGAGGCTCTGCTTGCTTTCCATGTGTGCCTTAGGCATGGAAAAGGCATGAAAGGCATGACTGGTTGCTTACAAGGTAACACTGAGAAAATTGTGCCACCAAAGGAAGAGCGTGATGGGCACAAAGGTCCTGGGGTGATGAAAGGTTCTGAATGTGGGGCAGGCCTTTTTCTTTCTTTTTGTAGTATCAAGACCTAATCTTGGGACAAAACAGATGGGGTAGAAGAGGCCAAGAGCGAAAGAAACGAGAGTGAAAGAGAACAGCTGAAGAAAGAGAAAGGACAAGCCCTGTATGGAATTCATAGTTGTGTGAAAATAATTGTGATATGTCAAAGGTGAACTAAATGAATATTGTAGTGTCCAATTAAAACATGTTGAAAAGGTCAGTCATAAATGCGAAAGGAATGTTGAAAATGGATGGCATTGATGAAGAGCAGGTGGCAGCGTGGCCATGAAGGCCTTTGCACAACTTCATCTGGTGCACCAGTTGTGCCCTTTCCTAGAGCAGGGGGCCCTTCAGCTGGTCACTCAGGCCCTCGTCACTTTGCGACTTGACTACTGCAATGTGCTGTACATGAAGCTGTTCTTGAAGACCATCAGGAAGCACCAACTGGTCCAGAATGCAGTGGCACAGGCAGTGATAGGCATGCCTCGGTATGCCCATGTAACACCTCTGCTTTGTGAGCTGCACTGGTTGCCAATTTGTTCCAGATTTGATTCAAGGTGCTGGTCACTACCTATAAAGCCCTATGTGGCAGAGGGCCTGGTTACTTGCGGGTCCAGCTGTATCCCATAGTATCTGCCCAGCTGATTCGATCTTGCAAGATTAGCGCGCTCTGGGTTCCTTCGACCCTGAAATTGCGTCTTCTCTGTAGCAGTGTCTCCCCAAGATCTGGATGGCCCCCACTCTGCTGCTGTTTAGGAGAGCGGTGAAGACCTGGCTCTTCCTCAGGCCTTTGGCGAGGGAGAGTAATACCCTTCCTTCGCTTCTACCTGGTCTGACGTTCTTGCTATCCTTTATCCTTTATCTTTTTTCTTTTTTCTTCCTTTTAATTGGTTTTATTGTAATGTCCTTGTTTTGATTGTTGTGAACTGCCCAGAGTTGTTGGGAGTCAGGCAGCATACAAGTTTGATAACAAACGAACAAACAAATAAGGAAGGTAAGAATGCAGGAATAGCGGGTCTAACTCAGGAAACCTTAAAGTTTGGGTGTGGTTTACTTATGGGGTTGTCGTGGTGCAAAGACTGCCCTTACTGCTCCCTTATTAAAAAGGAAAGGTGGTGAGATAAGGCAAGGTCTACAGGAGAACTCTTGTCAGGCATGCCTGAAAAGCTGTTTGGCGTAATTCTGACTGAAAGAGTGAGAGTTGACAAGGAAGACAGTTTGGGAAGCGCAGCAGTGGTATGTTGGGAAGGGGGTGTGCAGACCAGATTTTCAGTCTTCTGTGGGTTGGGGAGAAACATCTAATATGAGAAAGAAAGCTTCCTGTATGCATGTTGATTTAGAATAGGCTTTAATTATGGACTATTTTATGGAAACATGAACATTTGTTGCTGAATGTGATAAGAGCAGCATAAGATAGAAGTAAATTGTGTGAGAATATTGGAATAATAAATGAATGTTCTTAGTGAATGGTCAAATGTTGAGCAGGGAATTGGATAAGGATGTATGAAGATCTCTTGACAGCTTTTTGGATTTATGGATAAATGTACAGTAATGCTTGTGGTGATTTTAGAAGTGTATTGTTGGAGACATAAACAAATGTGGACTTTTATCTGTGGTGAGGTGTTGTTGGTTGAGAACCCAAATCATCTGCAGTGAATGTTAGATAGGATGTATGATACAAGGAGTGTAGATCTGAAAATTAATGTATCAAAGATGAAGATGTTTGACAGGGAGAGTGGCGTGAACAATAGCAAGTTATGTATAAAGGGGCAAAAGCAGAGCAATCTGATGACTTTGTGTATCTTGAATGCAGTGAGAATGGGCTCCAGAAGAAAGAGGGCCAAGAATGGCAGATGCTGAGGAATGTGGACTGAATCAATAGCAAAGAGTCACCAGGAAAGCAGCAGGGTGGGGGGCTTTGGCCAAGCAGACAAATGGACAAGTAGTGTGTCGGTTGAGGAAGCGGAAGACTGAGAAAGATGTGGATGGATGGAATTAGATGGATCCTCACAGAGGACAAAAGGCAATGTAGGAATGTAATTAAAATAATCACCTCAGTTTTAAAAAATCAAATGCAATGTATGATATGCAGATTTTTTTTTAAACAAATGCAGAGGCACTAGAGAATTATTTGGGCCCTAAGGGCTGGGCAAATGAGGACGGACTAAGTCGGGCCATTCCCAGGGCAGCATTTCCATGATGCAGAGTCACACCTAAGGATGCAGGGCAGATGCTCATCTGTTGCCCTGTTTGGGGCCCGGAGCCTGGAAGGGCCCTAAGGGCAGCTCCGGCTCCTTCCCAGCTGGAACCACAGGGTCTGCTTGATGGCCTTATGGGGGAGGACACCCACCCCGGGCACCTCTGCCTCGTCTCTGGAAAGAGCCCGTTTTTTCTCAGCCCATCACTAGCCCTGCCAAGCCCTGCCAAGTACCTGAGTCGGGCTGGATCCGGAAGGCGCCCTTCTCGTTGCCGCTGACAATGCTGTAGGTGATCTGGCCGGAGGACCCCGTGGTGTGCCTGGCCGGGATGCTCAGCACCAGGGTGCCTGGAGGAACATTCAACACCAGAGTCAGCAATGGAGCAAAAGGCCCCACAGTGTGGGGGTGGGGGATGGGGCTTCCTGGCTGGGAACAGGGCTTCCTGCAGGAGCGGGAGGGTTTCCCCAGCAGAGGGAGAGACCTGGCTTTGGCGGGGCAGCGAAAAACGCTTCAAGCCAGAAAAAAAAGAACAGGCAGGTCCTATGGCTTGTGGAAACAATGTGGCTATTACGGGCATTACCTCATCTCACAACATTAGAATTCAATTTGTTTCTTGCTTTAGAAAGGTGAAATTGACTTGTAACAATGCTTTTAAAAAAAAAAAAAGATGTGTGCTTATGCTGAAGAGTCCTACCGTCTGGAGGAGGCAGTGGTGAAGGGGATAGACCAGGAGCCAGAGACCCGGACTTGAGTCCTCCCTCAGCCCCAGGAGCTCCATGGACCAGCCCCTCCTGCCCAGCCCAGGAGCTGCGCTGGGCTAGGAGCAGGGCAGGGCAGCCCGGTTCCATCCCCCGCCTACGAAAGGTTCCATGGAGATTGGGGCCAGCCCCCCCTTCTCAGCCGAAGAGTCAGGGTGGTCTGGTGGGGAAGGTGCTGGATTGTGAGCAGGTGGGGCAGGTTCTAGTTCCCCCTCAGCCTGGGAGATTTGGGGCCAGCCCACCCAGTGCAGGAGGGGGTGCTATAGATACTGCTTCCTTGGACAAACAGGATATACAGGTATTCCTCGAGTTACAACAGTAATTGGGACTGGAATTTCCATTGCTAAGCAATGCGGTCATAAAGTGTGATGCCATGTGACTGCATCACTTAGCAACAACAATCATGGCATTCCCTGTTGCTGTCATTAACCGAATTCCACTGGACGCTAGCCAAGGACCCACCCCAATCCAAGCCATTCTTGGCTTGGTCCCTCCCAGCCCCGAGTCTTGGTAAGGTAAGGTACTGCACCCACCTCCCCCCACCTGGCTATCTCTCACCACCTCTGCCCTTTTGGCTGCCCTGCACCATTCCTCGCGGGGTGGCAAACAGCCCCAGAACCATGTGGCACAGGGGCTGCTTGCCATGCTGCGGCTCAGGGGCTTCTGGACATGCTGCAGCTCTGGGGCTGCAAGAAGCCCTGAGCTGCAGTACAGTGGGAAGCCACAGCCACCCCTGGGAGCCTCAGCTGCCCAGCTCAGTCCCAGCCACAGTGGCCCTCACCACCCTGTCCTCTGAGGCCCTGCCGCCCTGGGCTCCGACCCCCAGCTGACCTCTGCTGTCTTCTTGCTCCTGCTGCTGACGAGGCACGCCTCCCTGGTGCTTTGCGAGGCAGCTGCTGGCCACATGAGGCTATCTTCCCCGGGTCTCATGAGGAAACCGCCGTGCACAACTGGGGAAGAAAGCCTCATGCGGCCAGCAGCTGCCTCACGAAGGGCCAGGCTGGAAATGCTTGGACAGCAGCGGGAGCAAGAAGATGACAAAGTCAGCTAGGGCAGCAGGGCTGCAGTGTGCAGGGGGCCAAAGGGCATAGATGGGGGGAGATAGGCAGGTAGGGGGAGTTGAAGTGCCCTCTCCCCCCAACCCACAGCACCCACAGCAGACTTTTGCTCTCCCTTCCGCCTCAGGACAGACACCTCGAGACATCCAGGAGGCAATAGCCATTCTCCCAGGCCAGATCCCCGCCCAGCAAATGCGCTCACCACTGCTGTTCTGTCTCTTTCTGCTGCTTGGGTCGTTTCCACCGCCCAAAGCCCACCCCTGGCAGGCTGCAGCCTGTCCCGTGGTCTGTACCTGGGGTGGCATTCTCAGGAAGGGCCACGTCGCTGGTGCTGCGTGGAAAGTGCACTCCCCGGTAGCCTTCGTCCTGCAGGTGAATGACCACCACACCAATGGAGGAGAGAGGGGGCTGTCCCAGGTCACTGGCCAGCACAAACAGGGTGCGTTGGCGCTGGCTGAGGCTCCCCAGAGGCTGCAGCAGCTGGATGGCCCCAGTATACGTGTTGATGGCAAAGGCTGGGGTAGGGGTGGCAAAACGGTACAGGATGGAGGCATTGGCCCCAGCATCATGGTCCTCGGCATGCAATGTGGCCACTACTCTCTTGGGCGGGGTGTGGCGGGGCAGGGTGACGGCAAGCGGGCTGAGGGGGAAGGCAGGGACGTGGTCGTTGACATCCTGGACAGTTACTGTGATGGCCGCTGAGGCACTCTGGGGGGCTAAAGGGGAAGAATCAATGGCTAGACCCAGGAAGGAGTAGGTAGCCTGGCGTTCCCGGTCCAGAGGCTGGGTGCTGTACAGGCGGCCTGTCTGCGGCTCCACCTGGAAGGTTCCCAGTGACTCATTTGCCAGGAAATAGGAAATGTGGCCATTACTGCCTTCATCTGGATCTTGGGCTTTGAGCTGCAGCACCAGAGCTCCCACGGGCAGGTCCTCGGGCACTTCCACAGCATAGGCTTCCTGCATAAAGCGGGGAGCATTGTCATTCAGGTCCAGCACTTGCACTTGAATTGCCAGGCTGTCACAGCGGGCGGGCAAGCCATTGTCGCAGGCCTGGGCTGTCAGCACATAGGTGGCTCTCCGTTCCCGGTCCAGCCCTCGCTCAGTGGACATCTGGCCAGTTAAGGGGTCCAGAGCAAAGTCCTCCTCAGGGTCTCCAGCTGCAGGAAGAAGGATGGAAGCAATAAGAGCTCCTGGAGTGAACTAAGGCCAGGGGTCCCAGCTGTCCCCACTGCACTCTGCTTGGCTTTCAGACACCTTTTCTGAAAACCTGCAGAACCACCTCTGGCTTCTCCTGCAGCACTTTTCTCAGCCAAATTTGACTCAGTGGCAAGGTGAGCAAATATGTCCAGTTTTTAAAAACATATTATTTATTAATTTGATGGTATTTGTAAACCGCCCCACCTAGTTAAGATTTGGGGTGGAGAACGATGATGCCAGAATAAAACCACCAACAAAAAAAGGATAGTGAGAATGCAACATAACCAGATCAGTTGGACCAAAGGTATGGCAGATTAACAGGACTTCCATGGCACCGCTCTCAGTTGGAGAGAGAAGACCTTCTCTCCCAGCGGTGGGGAGAAACGTTCTGCACCTCCCACACCAAAAGGCTGTGGCCCTGCTGTGCTGGACACCCCCAGGTTAATTGTGGGGTGCTGCCTGCCACAGGGCTCCCCAGACTGTTTCCCTCCCTCAGAGTTACTCACCTGCCAGTGAGTAAGAGAGGCGCCCATTTTCCCCCGCATCATGGTCTGTGGCGCGCAGAGTGACCAGCTTCTGATGACTCTGGTTCTCCGGCACCTCCAAGGAGCAAGCACCACTTTGAAAGACCGGGGCGTGGTCATTCTCATCCACCACGAGGACACGCACGGTTGCCTTGGCTTGGCGGGGGGGCAGGCCCCCATCCTGCGCATACACTTCAGGGAGAAAGAGGAGGGTGAGGAGGAAGGCCCCCGGCATATCAAGCATTGGCAGGGCCCAACTCCTTCTCTGCCCCCATCACAAATCAGAATTCTGTGCTGGGTAACTCCAATGCTGCACCACTGAAAGATGCTCATTTCTACAACCCCCATAAAAATTACACCAATAAGGCATCTTAGGACACTATTTCTGATGCTTCTGCCTGCCCTGGGAAAGAGCATTCAGTCCTCAGAATCCCAAATATGTCTGAGCCTACCTTTGTGGTGCTAAGAACTAGTAGCTTGCCTTTTCAAAAATAAAGTAATATCTGAAAAGTCGTTTTAGACATTATTTGGATGTCCGGCTATGAGAACCCTATGCATTACAACTGGCAGCTGCCTTGTGAGCGGGGGGACGGGGGGGAGATATTGCACTTTATGTTCTCCGTGGCACTGCCTTGAGTTGCCCTCCGTGAGTGTGGCTGTGCTGCAGTATCTGCTCACACGTCCGGGAAAGAGGAGCACAGCCAAAAGCACCCCCTGTGCTCGGGAAAGGCAGCCCTGAAGAAGCTGGTTGGGGCAGCTGTTGGGGAACCCCCCTTGCTACAGTCTTCCCTCTAGGGCTGGGAACCTAACCTGGCAAAGGTGGGATCCCGTGCCCAAGCACCACCCAGATCCAGATGGGACCCTCTGCAGTTGCATGTCAGTAACCAAAGGGCTGATGGGTTCATATGATATGGAATCCTAGGAATATCTTTGCTTATAATGAATCTAAACCACCTCAGCCTTAAAAGACTCTTCAAGCCACAGAGACCAACCCCCTGTGTGGGGCGGAGATCCCAGCAAGATGGCAGCTGAGCACACATAGCCAAGATCAGGCAAAGAATACTGTGCCCACGTGCTTTGGGACTCCAGTTGCCCATGCGTTTTGTGATTCCAGGCACTGCGGTCTGCAAATCACTATTTATTGCTCAGCCTACTAAAGGATGGTTAAGCAAACAGTGGCTTAGAGCAAGTGTGAATGCAGATGCTGTGGGGCCTTTCTACTCTCAGCCAAAGGTGATTGCTCTGATTCTCATAATCAAGAATTCTGTCTCTATTGCCAAAACATGTGGCAGTGTGCTAAGGTGCTGAAATGGAGAGAAGGACACCACCACCACCCTGGTCTTTTAAGAGAAGCCCAGGGAAGAGGATGGCTTCCTCCTCCTCCCCCGCTTTTCATGACTTCCTCCTGGTGGTCCGTTACCTGTCAGCAGGTGTTCGGCTCGCTCCTCATGATCCAAGGGGCGCAGAGTGCTGATCAGGCCCGTGTGAGGGTCAATAGTGAAGTCATCCCCAGCAATGCCCCCATAAGTCACCTGCCCATTGGTCCCTGCACAGGAAAGGGGAAAGGATCCTGTGGGAACCTCCTAATCACACACCTACCTCTCCATTCCTGCATGGATCAGTTGACCACAGGCAGGGCAAGGCTGAGCCGGCCACCAACCCACTTTAGAGGTGGGAATGGGCATTGCAAATATTCATGGCTTGGCCTTCTGTGTTTCCCATTTAAACTGGGACCATTCAAGACCAGTATGGTAGAGAGGTCATTTCTGGAGAACCAATCTCTGAAGCGTGAACCACCATCCACATTTGGTGCTGAATCTAGGCCTGGAAGGGAGTCCAGGGGTGGGACGGAGAGGGAATGCCTCATCTAAGTCTGTCACTGGAGCATGTATCTCATTGTTTGGTCAGTGTGCCCAAAGCCTCCCCCATGGCACATCCTGGGCTCAGGGAAGAACAAGGGCCTAGCTGGGAAAGGCGGATGGCTCTTGTTCCTTTCACAGCTGGGCAGCCTGGTCAGGGGCCTTCCCCCTTTTTGCTTCCACTCTGGCAGTGAAGGGATGGATTCCTGTCTCCCGGGCAGATTAGACTCTTACCGAGGTCGTGGTCAGTGGCATGTAGTTGCAACACTGGTGCACCAGGTGAGAGGTTTTCAGCCACCTGCCCTTCATATATGCTTTTCTCGAAGGTTGGCGTTTCGTCATTCACATCCAGCACCTGCACCAATAGGAGCTGTGTGGTGGTACGCCGGGGTGACCCGTGGTCTGTGGCCACCACCGTCAAGTTATGCTGAGACATTTCTTCCCGGTCCAGGGCCCGTACAATGGACAATGCCCCTAGGAAAAGAGCAGATTGCTGATACTTCAAGAAGGAACAAAGCACGGCAGGTTGCTCTGCGCATCTCTGCAAAAGTTCAGATCCAGGAGGCGGCACGTGCGGGGTGGACTGACAGCAGAAGCGGGCTTGGCTGGGACGTCCATCCCTTGGCTACTCTTCTGGCACTTGGCTGTGAGATCAGACTGCAAGCACTGAACTGGCCAGCACAGATGACAAGGAAGCTTCACGTGGGGGGGGCATAATTGTGTTCTGGATAGTAAAGGTAAAGGTAAAGGTTTCCCTTGACGTAAAGTCCAGTCGAATCCGACTCTAGGGGGCGGTGCTCATCTCCGTTTCTAAGCCTTGGAGCCGGCGTTGTCATAGACACTTCCGGGTCATGTGGCCAGCATGACGACTCGGAACGCCGTTACCTTCCCGCCGAAGCGGTACCTATTGATCTACTCACATTTGCATGTTTTCGAACTGCTAGGTGAGCAGGAGCTGGGACGAGCAACGGGAGCTCACCCCGCCACGCGGTTTCGAACCGCCGACCTTCCGATCAGCAGCTCAGCGGTTTAACCCGCAGCGCCACCGCGTCCCTTCTGGATGCACTGCAGTAATTCGGGAGAGGTTGGGGCAGTTTCTGAATAGCTTTCATGGCTTGCAGGCTGTTCTCAAAGGTGAGAACCCCACACAGGCATGGACCATCCCTCTGGCTGGGCAGTAAGCCAACAATGCCCCCCCACCGCCACCCCCCCCCCAGAATTCTTCCATCCAGGCACTCTTAAGGCTCTGTCTTCAAGCTCCCTATGCAACTGGCAGGTATGGGTCCTGCTGGGGGGCCAGGGAGGAGCCGATGAGGCCCCCAGATTGGAAGGTTCTCTCCAGTGCTTGGTGCCTGGAGGGCTCAGCAGCATTTCCCCTCTTCCTTCATCCCTCAGCCCAAGCAGAGAGGAAGAGGAGGCAGTTCTCCCCTATCCTTTGTGGGGATTGTTCTCTTTGACCAAGAAATTCAGATGCTCCTTTTCGTTTCCTGAGGAAAGTCTTCCCTCCCTTGATATCAAACCCATATTAATGAGTTCATGGAATACTTTGGACTGTAAACCCAGGCTGATAAAAGACCTACTGGGGGGGCCTACATAAAAAACCCCGAGCCCTCTTGGTCTGGTTCTTCCGGTGTGGACTGGGTTGCCACAAGGTGGTGAACTACCAACTGTTAATATGTTTTCTACTACAGATTAAGGTTACTATGGTAACTAATCATTTTGGCCGGGTGAAGAGGTTGAATTTAATTGTCCTCTTTTCGGATGTTAATTTTTGCACCTGGGGAGAAGAACTTGCCTGGACTTGTTTCAGTTTCCCTTCTGTGTAGGCTTGCAGAGAGTATGCAGCTGAGAGAAATCTCTCCTCTCAGCAAACAGCCTTTAAATATGTTTGCTTTCTGTAAATAAAATTATTTTTATAGAAATGCCTGGTGTGTGACTTTTCTGATCTCTCCTGGGCCAAATGCTTTCCTAGCACTCTGCCAACACCAAGCACCCTAATTCTTCCTAGTCTAGCCTGTTCTGCAAACCCCCTCTCCCTCCGGGGTCCTAGAGTTTTCCCCATGCTTCACATGGCTTCTCTTCAGCCACGGAAAATGCATCACAGTTGGAGCAGCTCATGAACACTCAGATGGTTCCCAGGTGTCTGTAGGTCTGCTGGCCACGAAGGGGGACAGCTCTGAGATGCTCGCAGAGGTGGCGTCTGAGAGGAAAGCAGGGAGCCTCCACATCACCTCAGCACTCTGGGCTGCTCGCTCAGTTTTAGTGGCAGGGCAGCCACACAAGCAGACTAAGGGCTGCTCCAGCCCCACCCCACCCCCGTGGTCCGGCACTGTGTAGACCCAGGAAAGGAATCGCGATGGAGGGGGTCTGGGGAAGACTGACTGCACCCCCCTGGAAGAAGTGCACCTAGGGAGGAGGAGCGAATGTGAGGAATGTGGGGGGGAGGTTTCTGGGACAGCAGGAAGGGGCATGTGGGAAGTGAGCCTGTTGGAGGAAGGGGCACGTGGCCTCTGAAAGATGAGACCGACAGTTGGCAATGTGGCACCTAGGCGGGAAGGGAGCAACAGGCAGACAGGGACCTGGGCTGGGCTCGGGAGTGGCTTCGAGCTGCAGTTGTGAAGAAATCCACGGACCAAGCAGAAGAGTGCCACGACATGTCAGGCCCACACAGTTCATCACATTGGCATTTTATCAGCTGTGCTGGGTGCAAGTTTTCCTTTGCCCACCCCATGCTAAGGTTTTACCAGAAGGAGGGGGGGTTCTACTACAGGACCCCACAGAGACAGAGTTCAGCTTGCCTGACAGGGCAGACTGACCTCCACCCTGCCTGCCCTCAGGACCAAGGGTTTTTGTAATACAAAGGTGCCAAACGAGGGGGCATTTACAGCATGGTCTGTTGATGAAATATTGCAAGCATGCTCCAGCCCCAGCCAGCAGCCCATCGGGATCATGCCCTGCTGAACAAAAGTCACCTGCAGGAGCAGCAGCTGCTCTTCACTGCTTAAGAGGAGAGCAGATCCCGAGGGGGCCCCAGGGAACACGCGCCCACCTTTTCTGGCCGCTTCTCCAGCCTACCTGTGCTGGGGCTGAGATGGAATCGGCCGTCGGGGCTCCCTGCTCGCAAGGAGTAGCTGACTCGCCCATTCTCGCCCATGTCCCGGTCTCTTGCCACCACTCGGAGCACCAGAAAGCCCGTGGGCTGATCCTCGGGGACATCAACTCTCGGTGGAGAAAGGAACTCAGGAGCGTTGTCATTCTCGTCCACGATGAAGATGTGAGCTGTCACGGCCGCTGAGTGGCGCTGGCTGACATTGTGGGCCTGGTCTGTGGCCAGGACAGCCAGCAGGAAGGCAGACTGGGCCTCCCGGTCCAGTGGGGCCTGCAGGCTCAGCTCCCCCGTGTGGCCGTCCAGCTGGAAGATGGGGCGCAGGGTGTCCTGCCGCAGGAGGCTGTAGCACAGCTGACTGTTGGGACCGGGGCCATCACCATCCAGTGCCTGGAAGGTGAAGAGGGCGAGGCCCAGCGTGGCACTCTCCGACACCACCACCGTGATGGGATCCTGGGGCCAGATGGGGCCGTGGTCGTTGCTGTCCTGGACGTGGATCTCAACCAAGAGCAGGCGCTGGCTGGGGTAGCCATGCAGGGAGTCCTCCACGCTCACGTGCAGGGTATGCCGTGCCCCGGCTTCATAGTCCAGATCCTGCACCAGGTGGATCTCACCCGTGTTGGCATCCACGACAAAGACCCCATCCCCACTGCTGCCCCCCACCAGCACATAGGTTACTTGTCCACGAGGGGGTGGTTCAGGGGGAGCCACCGAGCCGATGCTGGAGCCGGGCGGCAGGCCCTCCATGGCATAGAAGGTCAGCACTGTCGTTTCAGGGCGGGGGAGGGCATGGCCAGAAGGCACCACCTGTGGAGGGAGGGGGGGGGAGAGCATTCAGGGGAGGTGGTAGCAGCCCCGAACCTCGGTCCCCTCGGGCTGGCTGCTGGGGATGGCCACAGGCTCCCCAGAAGGCCAGGCCTGTACCTGAATGCGCAGTGTAGCAGCTGTGCTCTGCGGAATGGTGCCTCGATCGCTGGCTGTAATGGTGAGCAGATATTCTCCCTGGACAACCTGCCGCAGTGGGGTAGCTGTGCGCAGCTCCCCCGTAGCCCCGTGAAGGGAGAAGTGTTCTGCCCAGGCACCTGTCAGGAAAGGAAGGAAGGAAATGTGGCCACCTAGAGAAGCCAAGCAGGGGAGGGAAGGAAGGGAACCAGCCATGGCCTCTCCCCCATGCCCCAGGAGGGATGAGACCAAGCTGGCTGTGCCCCGAGGCTGTGCTCCATGCCAGCCCTCTTGAACCACACAGGCCACTTCAGAGGTGCCAGACTGAAAGGAGCCACTGCCCCCTTTCCCCGGCCCAGAATGCTTGCCAGGGTCCATCTGGCCATAGAGAAGCATCTCACCGTCACAGTGCCAGGCTGGAGCACCACACTTCCCCTGGGAGGCTCTGGAGGAGCCAGAAGTAGCAGCTGCCAATTGGCTTCCATGCCCTGTGTGCCCCTTGGGGATAGCATGTTGAAGGACCGCCTTTCCCTGGGTCAGCCCACCCAGGGGGCCCTTAGTGGGCCCAAAAGCTCCCCTGAGGAGTGGGAGGGAGGTCAGGGCCTGCCTGGGACCAGCCCTGCTGTCTTATTTGCAAGGGCTCATTGTTGCTTTAAAAACATTTTGCAGTGTTTTAGTTCTGTCAGCTGCCTGTAGTTTAACTGAGAGGTTTGCATCTCTCCCCTTGTGTACAAATTTACAGCGAGTGATTGACCTCACGTGGCAGTCAGGACTGTCTGCCCTGCGAAGGGGGACTGGCACACCTTTTCTCCCTCGCACTGCACACCGCAATGGATTGTGGCAAACCCCAATTCTTGGGGGAGTGGGTGAGAGTATGGCACAGCAGCGCACCATACAGCTCAGGGAAACTGGGGCCACACTGAGAGGCCGGAACAGATGGCACTTCCCTCTCATACACCCCCGTCCACCCCGCGCCCCCCACCCCCCGTGGCCCAACTTGTGACCTCCAACCATCTGGGTCACTGGGGAGCGGAGCCCAGCAGGCGGGCCGGCTGGCTGGCTTGATGGGCAAAGCAACGGCCAGATTGTCTGAAGAGGTGGCTCCCCTTATCACCCGCACCTTCCACAACTCAGGATCATGCTGAGAAGCCAGGAAGGAGGGGAGGCGCAGGGGGAGAGCAAGGAGACGTGCAAGCTGCATTGGTTACGTGTAACTACCGCCTTCCTTCTTGCCCTGCATTCCTCTTTCCTAATATGCTTTTTATTTCTAGAGGTTTGCAGGATGCATAGCATCTTCACTTTCATAACTAGGACCAGGTCTGTTAGCTCCTCAATTGCTGGAATTGCCCAACTCTGTTTCCCCATCTTTCTGAGAGCTGGACAGGAGTGGGGAGGGGAGGGGAAGACGATCCAGAAATTCAGACTGGCTAGTGGTAGCTCACATCTCTGACTTGGAGGAAGGGGTCTTCTTCCCCTTCTGGGGAAGTGAGAAGCAGCAGCAAGGGGCAAAAATCTCATCTTACCCATCCAGCCCATAACTGCCCATGGGCAGCTTCCTATCACCGCCCCTCCCCTCCCTTCTTTCCCTCATCCTCAGGGATGTGGTTCCCCAACTTCAAGCTGAGATGCATGCCCTTCTCTGCAGTTCTCCGCCCACCTCTACTCCACCCAGGCTGCCGTCCTCATGAAGCGTAAAGCACAAGAGGCTACGATAAGGAAGCGTGAATCGTGGTGGGACGGAACAAAACGATTCCCTTCAATCCGGTTCCATCACTAAGAGACTAGCTCAAAGCCTGGGGACTAACGGGGGCTGGGGGGGGGCAATTACCTGTGATGAAAGGCTCATTGGGGCTCATTTACCTGACAGCGTGTAGAAGACAGTTCCATTCTCACCCTTATCTGGGTCCTTGGCCTGCAATGGAGCCACCAGCAACCCCGCTGGCTGATCTTCCAGAACCTGATGGGGAGATGGCAAGGAGGTGGGGAGCCGGAACTGACCACTGTCTTCCCTCCTTGCCCCTTCCCCAGCCACTGAGGCAGGTTCCCAGCTCTGGAAGCTCAGAGAGATAATGTTGGTGTGCAAGGAGACCCGCATGCCGCCCAGGGCTTCCACAGAGGCTGCGATGCTTTTGCCCAGTGGACAGCACTGGCTCAAGAACTGCCCTTGCTCCCTCTCCTCCCCCAGGGAGGGACCAAGATTCCATGCTCAGAAATGACCCCACAGGAAGTCACGCAGGATGTCCAAGTCCTCAGTCCCCTGACCTGCAGGAGAAGCTCACGCCCCTCAGCCACATGCAGAAAGGCAGGCGCATTGTCGTTCTCATCCAGCACGGTGATGTAGATGGTGCCTGTGGTGCTGCGGGGTGGCGTCCCCCCATCTTGAACCAGGACTTGCAACTGGTAGCTGCTTTGCTGCTCCCGGTCGAGGCTCTTCCGAATGCTCAACTCTCCTGCAAAACAAGCATGCAGGATAATCAAGGCTGACGGCCCCCATGCAGGATGGCCCCACTGGTGCTCAAAGATGCTCCTTCGTGGAAACATCCAGGCTTTGTTCTCACCCCTGTCCCCCATGAGTTCCCTCACCAGTCTGGGTGTGGATGAGGAAATGGCCTTCGTGCGGCACCAGGCGGTAGGTCAGGCGGCTGTTTGGCCCAGCGTCCCAGTCAGTGGCTGTCACCTGACCTATGCTGCTGCCAGCAGGCCGGTTCTCCACCACTGTGAAGAAATAGCGTTCCTCGCTCAGACGAGGACTGTTGTCATTCTCGTCTGTGACAGTGACCCGGATTGTGCTGGTCCCTGTCTGGCGCCCCTCACCCTCTCCCGCTACAGCCAGGACGGTCAGCACATACAGCTCTTGCACTTCCCGATCAAGAGTGCGGCGCACGTGTAGCCACCCCGTTTCAGGTGCAATACCAAAGCTGGTAGCATCGCCATCTGCACGCAGATGGTAGGCAAGGAGGGTGCTGTGCTCCTGGGCCAGGGCCCTCACTTGCAGAAAATGGGTGCCTACTGGCACTCCCTCGCGCACTTCCACTCGGTAGGTGAGGGTGTCAAAGAGGGGTCCAAGCTGGTCTTCAGACTGCACGTGGACCAGGAGGGTGAACGTGGCACTGAGCCGCGGGGTCCCACCATCTTGGGCCAAAATGACCAGCTTGTAAGGGCTGAGGCTCTCCCGCTGAAGAGCCCCCATCAGCCGCACCTTCCCTGACAAATGTTCCACGGCGAAGGCTGCCGTTCCATGGGATATCAGTTCAAAGTGCACTTGTCCGTTGGCTCCACCGTCAGGGTCCTCAGCCTGCACCGTATATACAGCGGTACCCAGGGCCGCCCCCTCTGGCAGTGACACTGAGTCCGAGGACGAGGGGAAGCGGGGGGGGTTGTCGTTGACGTCAGACACGCTGATCTGCACCCGGGCACTGCTGTAAGCAGGCGGGGAACCGCTGCGGGCCTGAACCTCCAGGCTCAGAACAGACTGTGCTTCATGGTCCAGAGCCAGGTTGGTGTGCAGCTGTCCTGAGCTGGGGTCAATGGAGAAGTGGCCCTGGGGGTCCCCCGCGGAAATGGAGTAAAACACACCATCAGTCTGACCTGGAGAGAGGAACCGGGCAGAGAATGGGTCAGCAATGGAAAAGGGGACACGGTGCCCCAGACTCTCCCCGTCCCACACTGGGTCCTGGAAGGCTCCCTGTCTTCCCTGAAGGTTCTCCTGGTTCATGGCGGTTTCTTCCTTTCTTTTAAGATGACTTTGGGAGCTGGCTTGGGCCACGTCTGAACACAAATGGCACCAAGCGCATACATTAAATGGAAAAAGTCACTCAGGTGCCCTTCCCTTGGGAAACCTGCCTTCCTAGGACTCTGGGGCAGAGGGAGCCCCTTCCCTCACGTCAGACCACCACAGCTGTCACTAGGGAGGAACATCAGGGCACCCCTGCCTGCCAGGTCATGGCCTAAGGCAGGAGTCCATCCCAGCCCTACCAGGAGATGTTGCAAACTGAACCGCCCCCCCCCCACCAAGTGGGTACCCTTGCACTCTGGGGCAAGAGGGGGCAGCGTGCGCATGGCTCTGGGCAAGCTGGGGATGCGATACCTGGGGCGTTGCGGGCATGGATGGATCCAACGCTGCTGCCCGGCCGAGTATCCTCCGGGACTGTGAAGTAATACTGGGCCCGCTCAAAGCTGGGAGGGGAAACAGTGCCTGCCACGATGCTGATGTTGACCTGAGCAGTTGGCTGGGCTGCCAGCCCACCTCCATCATGAGCCTCAACCTCCAGTTGCACCAATAGGTTGGCCTTGCCAGTTAGCGGCCTCCACAACGAGATGACCCCTGCACAGCGAGAGGAGAGAAGCCAAGCTGCCGGGAGGTGGCCCAGACCCCGGGCTCTCTTGCAAGAAGGGTCTGCAGTCCCCCATGTGAGAGAGGCAGCAGGAGACGGGGAGATGGGCTGCTTTGCCTCCTGATCCCTGCCTGGACCCTCCCTGCCATCTGGTACCAGTATCAGGGTTGATGGCAAAAACAGCTGGCATGTTGCCACTGGCAATGCGGTAGGTCACCCGCCCATGCAGTCCCTCGTCCTTGTCATGGGCAGTGACTCGCAGAACGGCAGAACCGGGCTGGCTCTGAGTGCTGATGCTGGCAGCGTATTCCAGGGGGTAGAACGCTGGGGCATTATCATTGACGTCTTCCAAAAAGACTTTCACGTAGGCCGTGGAGCTCAGCCCACCCTGGGAGAGAGGGAAGACTCTTTGGTGCGGTCCTCTGGAATAACCACCAAGAATAGCAATGCTGTCGGCTGTACTAAGGGCTGGGTGCCCAAGGGACACCCACTGTCCGAAGGCCTCGGAAAGGGCCCCGGCTGATGCCTTTTGCCCTGGCACCGTGGAAGGGCTGAAGTGACTGGCAGCCTTTAGGATTTACGACAGACCCTCCATACACCCCTCCCTTCCAGCGCCCAGCAAGGCATTTGGCTGAGGGGTCCCCGTGAGCCCAGATTCCCCGCTCCCACCAATGCCTTTCTGGGGCTCCGCCCAGGTGCTCACCCCATCAACAGCTGTGACCGTGAAGTCATAGGCGGAGGTTCCCTCATCCCGGTCCAGGCCTTGTGCGGTGCAGAGCTGGCCAGTCTCTTCCCCAAGAAGGAACGCAGAGGGCACCAGGCTGCCAAGCCCAGTGCCCAGGGCATAGGAGACCCTGCCAAAGGAGCCGCTGTCACCATCGGTGGCTGTGATCTGCAGTAAAAGTGGAAGCGCTCCGCTGACCCACCAGAACAGCAGGTCCAAGCGGACCGTGACAGGAAGGTCCCAAAGCACACCTGGGCTCAGGTAAGCAACAGGCCTCCCCGGCACCCTGTGCTATCCTGGGACAATGATCAGAGGACTGGACCTCTTCTCCCAGCCAGGACAGCCTCCCTACACACACATCTTGCAATGGGGCAAGGGGATGCACTGGGGGGAGTTTGTCCCCCCTCCAATATTGAGACAACTAGAAAAGGAGGTGGGGGCCACACCCAGCCCCTCACACTGCCAGTAGCCAGGCAGGTGAGTGCAAGGGAGACCTCCCCCTCCCCCTCCTGTTCCCTTCCACACAGGGTTCGGACCACCTGGAAGCAGTGCAGTGCCAGGAACTCAGGGGGTGTCCAAAATCTGAGGTGGAGGGACTCAACCAGCCCATTCACATTTCTGCTGCCAGTAGCCAGGCTGCTGCTCCTGCTCTGCCCCCTAATCCCCCTCCCCCACCAGTGAAACACTTTGGCCTTCCCCTTGGTCCTCCACCGGCCTCCGTCCCACTACTCGGGGGTGGGGAAAGGTTCTGCAGGCTGTCCATCAGGCAGAGGAACAGGCCCCCTTCTGCTGAGAAGCCCCTTGTGAGCAGCCAGACTTGCAGTGCCTGTGGCAGTCAGCTTGAGACAAAGCCCTGAGCTGTGGCCAGCTGACAGGGAAAGGCTACAGGAAGGG
The DNA here is from genome assembly GCF_035149785.1 of Candoia aspera. Taxonomy (NCBI): domain Eukaryota; kingdom Metazoa; phylum Chordata; class Lepidosauria; order Squamata; family Candoiidae; genus Candoia; species Candoia aspera. The sequence continues at coordinate 117,482,014 of NC_086157.1, forward strand.
GGTGCCAGAAACAAATTGGACAGGGAGTTTGCAGGGGGCAGCCCCCAGCTGATCTTTGTCTTAAAAGAAGGAAGCTGGATTTGATGTGGTTACTACTGGGATGGGAGACCACCAGGAAATCCCAGGCTAGACAAGGAGCCCCCCAGAGGAGGGCAACGAGATCCCCTCCCAAATGGGAGGTGACCAGGTGCTGAGCTCCACCCGAGGGAGCTTGTCCTGCTGCTCCTTGAGAGAGAGAAGAGAATTTCCTCTCCTTGTAGAAAGGGCTGAGCAGGTAGCTCTGCTAAAAAGGGAGGGTGCAGGGGGACGGGGAGAGGGGGTGGCAGCTGTGGGCCAAGAGGGTTTGGGCCAGGCCCGCTTCAGTCCAGGAAAACAGTGCGCGGAACAGGCCAGAAACCACCCCAGCGGCTGGCCCTGAGATCCTGGGACAGAGGGATCCTTACATGTATCTGAACTGTCTGGGGAGCCCCAAGCAACAGCCAATCCCACTTTCACGGCACCACTTTGCGTTCAAAGGCCTGCCTTGGAGGCCCCAGACTGGCCTCTCCATCTCACTAAGTAAGCCGCCCCCCTGGGGGCTTTGCTGGGGTTACTCGTTTGGAAACATGGGTGGGGGCCCCCTCTCAGAATAAAAGCCCCCCCTTTAGGTTTTTAAAGGCATGGTTTGGATGGGAGCCAAATGGTGCAGAACGCCGCTGAGCACCAGCGGCCATGCTCTGGAGGCACCGCAGGGCCCGGAACCCTTTTGTGCTTGCAGAACAGGAAATGGGGCTGCCGTGGGGCAAGGGGAGAAGGGAGGGAACATAGTTCTCCAGGGTGGCCGGTGCGCAGAGGGTAGGCCAGGACCAGCCCCTTCCTGGCACCACCCGGCCAAGCTTATCCTGGAAGGGCTGCAGCTGTCCAGCCGCCGCTGCCTTGAGTCTCCCAGAGTGGGGCTGAGCGTTCTGTTCAAAGCTGCTGGGAAACTGGAAGGACTTCTTCCTTCACCAGCCCGTCCCCTTGCTCACCCGCAGGGCCTCCCCTCCCAGGCCTGCAGGAGGCCTCAATGGGCTCCCTTTGTTTCCCAGAGACCCTGGAAATTGGTAGCCCAATGGTGGCCTATGGGGTTCGGCCTGTTGGCTCGCCTCGGTTCTTAGGGCTGCACATCCGAACCTTAAACACTTGGAACTAGGCGCAGCCTTTTTAGGAGTTCTGCCCTTAGAGCACAATATCCGGTGCCCTGAGCCTGGGAGTGCAGGGCATTTATGCTCCAGCCGTGGAGACTGTACCAGCCAAGCCAGCGGCAGCCTAGACAGCACCCATGCCTTCTCCTCCTGTCGGGCTTCGGTGAGGAGAGTCAGTGCGGCCCATGCTCAGGTCCTGGCAACTCTTCTGAATTGCTCTGTGGTGGGCAGAGGGACCAAATGAGGGCCCTCTGCTTGACAGGCAAGTTTACTGCTTTTCCAAAACTCCTTGCTATGAGGAATTTAAAAAGCATTATTTCCAGGTAGGAAACCAGAGGCAAAAGAGAGCACCACAGCATATTCTTGAGCTCTTAGACTGCGAAAGGCAAAACCTGGTTGCTGTGTGTTTCCTGAATTTTGCAACCAGGTCGCCAAGTGGAAAAGTACCTGCTGTGCTCAGGGCCATCAATTTGGGCCACTGAGTCCACTCTCTTGTTTGGGAATACAAATGGAAGCCTCCCAGGCCAATAAAGTTGTCTAATCTTTACCTGAACCCAGTCCATGAAGGGGACCCACCTCCTTTCTGGGTAACTGGCCCCACTTGTACTTGCAGCTAGAAAGCTTTTTCTACACTCCTTTGGTATCTGCCTTCCTAACATTTAAATCCATTATTCTATGTCCTGCGCCACGAAACAAGGGAGAAGAGGCCTTGACCGAATGCGAATGCGTTAAGAGGAACTCTCAAGCCAAGCCAAATACTTCTTTTTTAATATTCACGGGCTGTTTACATTTCTAAAAATGAAAAAAATAATCCCTGCGGCCAATTTTTCCATAAGCTTACTGGTAAATGCTTCTCAGCTTAGGCTACCAACCCATCTACTCTTGGGGTCCTGCAATGGGCAGGGGATGGTTTTCGGTTTCCACGACAGCCCATGGCAGAAGACCGAACTCAAACCCACTGAATACATTTGATCCGATTGCTCTGAGGGGAGTTCTTTCCTCCCAAGCTCAGCACATTTTTCCCCAGATTCCCTGCAGCTTCTCTTCTCTTCTGGGTTAGGCAACAGTGATAGGCCCCTGACTACAACCTGCAATAGCCAGCAAAGGGCCACCTTTTTAAACACAAAGATATGGGCATTTGTGGAGGAGACAAAGAGCAGATTTCCCCCAGAATGGTTTCCTATGTTGCCTGCATGCCTGCCTGGCCCAGGCCATCCCAGAGGCCCTGAATGGCAGGCTGCCTGAGAGGCCCCATTCTACAGATGTGCACAAAGCCACAGCTCAACATCTGGCTTTGGTTCAGACCCAAGAATGACGGGAGCACTGGCGCCAGTGTGGTCAGCAAACCCACGCAGACTCCCTGCTCAGCAGATCATGCAGCTGCCCTCCTTGGGCCTGGCACAGATGCTGAGGGGCTAAAAGCAGCTAAGGCATGGCCAGCTGGGCTATTTCGGGAAGTGGCGGTTTCCAGCTTCATGGCTGTTGGCCTTGGGGGTCAGCCAGGAAGCGGATGGCCTGCACCACTAGGTCAGGAAAGGAAGCCGCCTCGGGAGAAACGAAAGCAGCTGCCGCCACGCGCAGCTGAGAGACGTGTTCCCTGCAGCTGTGTGCAGGAATGTCTCCAGACCCCGAGGAAGCATCGCAGAAGTGGAAGAGGGAGGCAGATGAAGGCGCTGATCCCGCTTGGGTCCAGGCTGCCCCAGCCTCACTGCAGGGAGCCCATTTCATTCCAACCAGAGGTGGCAGATTAGCAGCACAAATCCTTAAGGCCACCTTGGAGTGGGCATGATCCCTGTATCCCTTGCACCATGGGCAATGGCACTCTCAGAACAGCCACAAGTGGTCCTTCCACGTTGCTGGAGGGCAGTATGCAGGGGAGGAGGGAGGTGGGGGGCGGGGAGTTCACTGTGCAGCCAGCCATATTTCAAAAGCGCTTCTTGGTCGTGTCAGTCATTTGGATTGTTGTTTCTCAGCTGCCTGTATTTTTTTGTAACATTTGTTATTATTTTTATTCTGTTTTAATTCTGTTCGCCACCCAGCGTCACTCGTTGAGATAGGCGGCTATATAAATTAGATAAATAGATAAAATATAAATAAATAAATAAATAAATAAATAAACTAAACCAAAATAATCAGGGAGCTCAAGCACCTCCCCTTTCAGAAACGGTTCAAAAGTGGGGACTCAAGGCGGGGGTGCATGCTGCGCAAAATGAGCCAGAAAATCTTTCTCTGGAGGCTGGAAATGTTAAAATTACAAATGGCCTTTAGGCTGTCACCTTTTGGAGCCCTGTATCAGGTTATCGGGCTAGCCTAATGCTAGCCTAGTTCCATGGATTCCACTGATCCTGTTGCTGCAGGAACGTGCAGTGCATCAGTCCCAAGGCAAAGGGATGACTCGGTGTCTGCCTGTCAGGGCCTCTTTTGACAAGCCAGGCCCTTCCTGGACTTGCACGGTAGCGGTGTCATCCCTGGAAAATGCGTGTTTCCATTCAGGAGGCACCGGGAGGGTGTGGCAAGGTGCTTCAGAGTGGGCACAGACATGCTATTGGGGCCTCTTTAATACAAGGGTGTATTTTCTGAGGGGTGCAGTACTACGGTCTCCTTAAGGAGAAGCAGATGGCTGCAGCATACACACCCACTCTGAAAGCTTTGCAGCTGGAGCAGGGCACATCCCCATGTTGCTCAAGCATTGCACTGTTGTCATATAGTCAGTCTCCGTATTTTGCCTGGTATTTTTACCATTTGACTTACTGTTATCCCTGGGAATCTGTAAACTGATTCAGGGAGAATTGTCTGGCAGATGTGGGCCTTCTGCAACTCCCTACTGCAACTCAAAGAAACTCAAATTCCTTCTGCAACCCCGTCTTGGGTTCATCTTTGACAGTTCTAGCACTGCAAGGAACAAAGCTGCAAAGGTACCCTCCTCCCCCTCCCCCTAGACCAGGATGCTCCTCCTAGGCAGGCTGGCTCAGAAGGGTCAGTTTTGGTTCTTTGCCATGTGGGGGGCGGGGGGGGGGGAGGAGAAGCTCCATCTGGGGGGGGGACACAGCAAAGAGGATGGGCAACTTTTCTTGTGGGAGGGAGGAGCTTCCCAATCAGTTGGGAGGCCACAACAGGTCTTCAGAGATAGTACTGAGATTGTTTTTGATCCCTGAATGTGAATTCTAGGGTTTTGGAGGAGTTTAGGAGTGTAAGTCTGGACACGGGGGTGTTTCCGCTCCCTAACATTTGTGCTTTCATTCCCAGCCTTGTTTCAACATGCCTGACACCCCCCCGTCCCCGCTTGCTCTGCTGCTGCTGAAGTCTGGGAGTGCGACCCTGGGGAGCTAGAGGACTGCAACAGTCTGCCTTTGGGGGCCACAGGTTCTCACTCCCTTCTCCAACACTGCCGGCTCGCCTTTTCAGGCAGACTGAGGTGGGATGCCATTCTTGCACATCATTCTGGGTTGGGTGGCACATTATTGCTATGGAAGGTGCTCTTTTTCTTCTGAGGTTTTAATTTCATGAACTAACCCTAAAGTTTGCCCTCAATTTTGCCAAAGCAAAATCTGGATGCACCCAAGCAGCGACTGTGCTGAGAAATCATAACGGACTGTTTGCACATATCCTCCAACCAGACAGAATATTCTTCCATTAAAAGAGCACATGCACACATGACACAAAGCCATTCATAAGTATGTCCCATACACAAAAAAACACACCCCACAAAATATGCAGATACCTTAATCCCACTCAAACAAAAACCCTCTCCACTGTAGAATAGAAAGGAAAGTGGTTCCCACAAATGCAGAAGGAAACCAATCCTTTATCTGCTCTAATTTGGGGGAGCCTAACCTGGTTCCTGGCAGGACCAATGACTGGATAACCAGCCAAGGCTGCTTCACGCATCTGCAAAACTGACTCTGGCTTATTAAAGGAAATCCAGGGTTAGAGCTATTTGCAGATTCAGTCCAGATTCTCACTTGTCAAGAACCCGTTTCCCTAGACTCTGTACCACCATGACACTGCTCTGATTGGGGCATTTCTAGCTTGAACCCAGCTTAGGGAAGGGGTTCTAGGAGTAGAAAACACCCCACTATGGTATTTAAGCCAAGATAAGTGGGCTTGCCCAGATGTGAAAACACTCATGTCTGTTGTTTATCCCACACCACTGGTCATCAGTTGTAGCTGGGTCTCTGCCTAACAAGGAACTGGAGAGGGATTTACACAGGAAAGCCAAAAAGTCTTGCACATAACACCAACTCTAGCAGCAGAAGGAATCCCTCAAGAAGGGAGAGAGAGAGAGCGAATGAGTGCTGCAGCTTGCCAAAAAAGAAGAAAAGAAGAGAGAAGAGAAGAGAAGAGAAGAGAAGAAGAGAAGGGAAGGGAAGGGAAGGGAAGGGAAGGGAAGGGAAGGGAAGGGAAGGGGAGGGGAGGGGAGGGGAGGGGAGGGGAGAGGAGAGGAGAGGAGAGGAGAGGAGAGGAGAGGAGAGGAGAGGAGAGGAGGGAAGGGAAGGGAAGGGAAGGGAAGGGAAGGGAAGGGAAGGGAAGGGAAGGGAGCTGTTCCAGACTCAGCTCTGAAAAGTGCAGGATTGGGACCAGGTCTACATCCTTCTTGGATGCAAAGCAAAGGAAACAAAGACAAAGAAATACTCATGGTACACTCTGCAGTCAGGAAAACAAAAAGATAAAACTGAGAAAGACCAAAGAAGGTTAAGATTAATGAAGACACATAGAAAAGATGCCACCTTGGCAATTTTAGGACCAAAAAGTATGTGATATCAACACAGAACTGCACAGGCCTGTCTGAACCTTCCCTTGTCCCAGGAGGCCAGCCAAACCTCAAAGCTTCCTGAAACATTTGTGACCAATGAAGCCAAGAATATATGAAGTTACGCTCATGCATGCGTCGACCCTGCCCCAAAGGTCAGAGGGTACAAAAGTGATGCATAGCTGACCCTGCAGGAATGAGATTGCCCTATCGTGGCCCCTTCTACCAGCAGGAGAGTCCCAGGCTGGGGCCCCTTGGGGTGCCCTGACGGGACCAGTAGTGTCCAGGAAGCAGCAGGGTAGGGAACCTTTCTCCACTGCCGTGCCCCCTCCCCTAATAGCCTCTAGGTTCTGCCGCCTGCCATTCAGGACTAGGAAGCTGCCTTAAGGGCAGCAGCCCTGATATCATAACCCTTCCTTTCACCGGGTCTAGCCTTCTTTGTATATCTTCTAAATTGGTGGCCACTACATCTCCCGACAATGAATTTAGCATTGAGACTTCCACTGCTCCCAAAGCACAATATTCCTCTACAACTTAACACAAAATTTGTACATCCAAGGTCTGCCACAGATGGCTCCTATGAAGTGAGGAAGGGACAGGTCAAGAACCTCCAACAAGGGTTAGGGTTAGAGTTAGGGTTAGGGTGTTAGAGTTAGGGTTAGGCCAAAGTGGTCCAGCTGTTCTGAGCAGATCCCTATACGAGCACGAGGTTCAGATCCACACCACAGAAGCAGCATCTAGGCTACACCTGACTCAGGTCCCCACAGAACTTGCCGTGACTTTCCCCAAGGGCCAGCAAAGGGAGGAGCCACCTGGTGAGATGCTACCTTCACTGCTCCCAGGAGGTCTTGAGGGCTTGGCGTTCCCCTTTCCCCAAAGGTGGCTCCTTACTGCATCCCAATCTTGGCTCACCTGGAGGAAGCAGGTGCCAGGGGACACATTCTCCTTCAAGGAAATATTGTAGAAGTTGCTTTCAAAGACAGGCTCGTTGTCATTGACATCCTGCAGGGTGACAAGAACCACGGTGGTGGAGGAGAGGGGGGGCTTGCCGCGGTCTGTGGCAAGCACAGTCAGCTGAGGCTGCGGGTCAGTCTCATAATCCAGAGCAGAAGCTGTAGTAACGATGCCAGAGGTTGGATCAATGGCAAACCAGTGGGAATAGGTGTGGTGGCTGTGCAGGATGCTGTAACAAATCTCCCCGTTGGGTCCTTGGTCTTTGTCACGAGCTGTCACTTGCAAGACAAAGCTGCCCGGGTAAACCACTTCAGGGACGCTCTGCTCATACTCCTGAGCATCAAAGAGAGGGGGGTTGTCATTGATATCCATCACCTGGAGCACAAAAGCTGACTCGGCGCGCAGGGGGGGAGTTCCAGCATCTGTAGCTGTCACTCGCAGCTCATAAGAATCCCGTTCTTCGCGGTCCAGCATTCGGTCCACACAGATCAAGTAGATGATGTTGTCTTTGGTCGTGAGAGCAAATTTCCCTTCCCCCCCCTCCAAGGAGACATTGACATTGGCGTATTCTCCATAGTCAGGGTCTGATACAGAAATGCGGGCAACAAATTGGCCAGGCTGAGCCCCTTCGGAGATGCGAGGGGAGCCATCTTCGCTGAGGAAGATAATGGTCATGGTGGGCTGGTTGTCATTGTAATCCCGGACCTGGATTGTAACAAAGGCCGTGGAAACTTCAGGGTGCACGGCCCTGTCCCGGGCCTGCACCACCAGTTCGTGCACCTTCCGCAGTTCATAGTCCAGCCCCTTGTTGAGTTTGATTATTCCGGTGGACGCATCAATGGTGAAGAACTGCTCCGGGTCGCTCTGCCGGCGATTGATCTCATACACCACCGCCCCGTTGTCTCCCTCATCGGCATCCCAGGCGAAGACCTGCAGAATGCTGCTGCCCGGGAGCAGGTTCTCCGGGATGAGGGTGTGGTAGCGGCTCTGGTTGAAGGCTGGTGCGTTATCATTGATGTCTTGGACAGACACGTCCAAAGTCATTTGGGAGCTCCTTGGCGGGGATCCGCCATCATAGGCCTCAAGAAGCAAGGTGAAGGTGGACCGGGCCTCCCGGTCTAGGATGCTGCCCACAACCAGCTCTGGGTGCAAGACCCCGTTGGGCCCACGGCGCGTCTCCAGCTGGAAAGCCTGGCCCATGTTCCCCCCCTTGATTGCATAGCCCTGGGTGCTGAGCAGGCCACTGTCTGCATCAAAGGCAGGGTCCAGAGGGAAGCGGCTGCCGGGCAGAGTGTGCTCTGGGATGAGGAGGGACGCCCGCTGCTTGGGGAAGGTGGGGGCGTGGTCATTGATGTCGTTGACCTGGATGTTGACTTCCACTGTGGCGCCATCTGGGGTGACAGCAATGAAGCTGTAGTGGTCACGGCTCTCACGGTCCAGCATGCCTGCTGTCTTGATGATGCCCGTGTTCTCGTCAATGTCAAGGTCTGTGGTGACGCCACTGCCCTCCTGGGCAGAAATGAAGTACATATAGCTGGTGGTGCCAGTGGGTAGACCTGCACTGATGTCCCCAATGATGGTGCCTGTGGGCATCTCCTCATCAACCTGCAAGTCCAGAGTGCCTGGCATTGCCATGCCCTGACCCAGGCACACAAGCAGTGGTGGCAGCAGCAACAGAAGGGCAAGCGGCCCCATCCTTGGCTGACCCCTGGAGCTCCTTTGCTGGGCGCCTGGGAAGAATGGCAAGGCCCCCTTGGTGGGGCAGGCACCTTAATCCTGCAAGGGATGCAAAAAGAAAGCTAGTCAGAACCAGAGCTCACTGGGGGGAGGGGAGGCAGCCCCCACATGCCCACTCCTGTGGGTGCTTGGAGGGGCACAGCAAATAGGATGACTAGATGATGGGACATGCTGGGGGAGCAGCCACCTCATTCATTACTCTTGCCTCTCCAAATCCATTGCTGCTATCTCCCCACCCTGGTGGAGGCAAGTAGCCTGCTGGGACTGGCACATGCTAGCTACTTAGGGAAGGTCCGTGGATATGGAGGGGGGGGGGTGTTGTTGTTTGGGCTCCCTTTCCCCCAGCAGGGAGTTAATTGCCCTGAAGACCCTTGCTGGGCCAGGTCAAGACAGGCCCTGTCTCAGGTAGCACCCGCTCCTCCACACCCCCAGATGCCCCAATTGCGGGCAGCTGAGCATTGGGGGATGGGCTGCCTCTACCTTCAGCTCCATCGCCTGCTTCGCGCTCCAGCCGCAGGGGAGTGGGGACCTTTACGCGGCTTGTACTGGGCAGAGAAAGTGGGGAGGGAGACACCCTCTTTCCCCGGAGCTGGCTTCTGCTGCTGCCGGCCAAACTCCGGGAAGCCACAGACCCAGTTTTCCCAGCAGCTGCAAAGCCCCCCCTCTCCGGCCGGGGTCGGCCAGCACGGACTCCGGCGAGCGCGCAAGCCCCTGACAGGCGGGGTGGGAGAGGGGCGGGCGGGTGAGAGCTGGCCACGACCCCCTTTGTTTCGGCTTTTCCTGATCTCGCGCGCGCGCTCTGCTCTCCCTTTGTCTGCGGCTCCTTGGCTCCAGCCCACCGCTCGCTCCCCCTGCCGTAGCTCCCTCTCACTGCAGGGCCGCGGGGGAGGGGAGGGGAGGGGGGGAGGGAGCGGTGAGGTGCTGGCTCCGGCCCCAGGAACGGGGACTGCCCCCACCGCCCGCCCCCTCCCTCCCGCAGGAGGCTCTTGGAGGCCCCGCGGCGGCTTGGAGTCCGGGCAAAGGCTGGCTTAGCGGTCTGCGAGCGGGGAGCCGCGCGCCTGAGCTCATACTTGGCCAGGCTTGAAAGCGCCCCCCGCCAGCTCGGGGCCCGCCGCCGCTCTCGGACAGGCTGCGGCTCGGGCCTGATGCAGGCGCGCCTTTCCTGGAGCGGCGGCCCCGGCCGGGGAGGGCGCACAGCAGAACAGCCACGCGCGGCGGCGGCGGCCGCAGGGTGGGGGCGGGCCGGCTCCCAGCGGCAGTCGCGTCTGGAGCTCGCGCCTGTCGCCGGTCGGCACCCGAGCGAGATCGGGCGGCACAAGGGGGCGCGCACCTCTGTCCTCACCCCACCCGGCACGCCGAGCCTCCACTCGCCGGGGCTCTTCCCGGTCCAGTCGGGAGCAGCGGGTCCCTTCTTGCTGGGGGAACCACTCGAAGCCACCAACCCCGCGGAACCACTGATCCTCCTCGGCCAAGCCAAACCCGCGGGCCAGCTGAGGAGAATACTGGGCGGCGGGACGGGGAGGGGGGCAGAGCGCACCGCTCCGCCTTCAGGGTGAAGCTCCGGCCGCAGCCTTCGGGGACTCGCTCTGGAGTGAGAGCGCGCCTCCCCTGTCCACCAGGTCGGGAGATGGCGGCTTCGGCTCCGTAACCTGAGGCTGGTCTCCGCGCTCCGGGAGCGCTGCCGCCGGTGCCTCCTCCGGCGCTCCCTGCCGCCGCCGGGCCCTTGCCGCCGGCCCGAGGGGGAGGCCGAGGCCAGGCATGACCTCCGCGGCAGCAGGCGTGGAGTCGCCCAGCACCACAGCTGCTTCCAATTTGCCCAGCGCCGATCGCGGGGGGAGACGAGCGAGGACGGGCGAGGCGGTTCCAGCCGGGCCTGTGAAACGTGAGCCGCCCGCCCGTCGGCCAGTCCCTCGCGGACCCGCCGCGAGCAGCGCTGCGCTTCCTACAGCCGGACCCGACGGCAGCGCCTCCCCCTCTCCCTCCCTCCCTCCGTCCCTCCCTCCGTCTTGGGACGAAGAAGGCTGCTAGGACGGGCAGAGGCGCGAAGAAGCTGAGCCAGGGACGGGAACCGGCGCCCGGCGCCAGAGGGCGATGCTCCTTGTTTCGCGACCGCTCCCCCAGCCCTTCTCCGGTCGCCAGGAGCGCTCCATGTCTGGCTTCCCCTGCCCCTCCCGGTGCAGGAGAACCCGAACGAGCAAGCGAACGAGCGGGCGAACGGATTGCTGCGGGACTCGTCCTGGCATCCCGGTCACCTACGTCCATCTTCTTTGCTGGCCATCCGCCTGGCGCTCCTTCTCTAGTCGGCGACGCAGCTCTGCGTCTAGGAGAGGCCGCCGCCGCCGCCGCCGCCGCCGCCGCCGCCTGATGTGTGTTCAGCTCGGCAGGGACAGAAGTAGGAATGGATGGGTGAACGACGGAGCGAGCGAGCGGGGTTCCAGTGAAACCCGAGCCGCGCTGCCTCGCCCGCTCACTCCGCTTCTGCCCGGCCCTTCTTTCGCCGTGGCGCCGCGCCCCCTCCCCTTCATCCCCCCCCCCCCCGCCAGCCAGTTCCCACCCCTCAACTCCATGCCGAAGAAGCGAGGTTGGGCGGCGGAGCGGGGAGGGAGGACGGGAGGTCTGCTGCTTGCGGAGCGTCTGTCTCCCGGAGCCGGGGAGCTGGGTAGGTGTCCCATCTCGCGCCCGAAATTAATGCCCCGCGCCTCCCTCTTCCCGTCGGATGTACGGGGTGGTGGAGATGGAGAAGGAATGAAAAGGACCGGCCCAGACACCTCCTTCGGGCGCAAAGCCACCCGCGCCACCCTGTCCAGGACATGGTCCGGAGGAATATTCGCCTCCTTCGGTTGGCGGCGGTTCGAATCGGGGAACTGCCCGCTTGCGAGTGGAAGAAGGTTGGGCAGCCGAGTCAGGGTTTGTCCGGTAGGGTAAGAAGAGGACAAGCCCCGCCCCGCCCCATTTTTGCCAATATGGTGTAATTGTGAGTTCACAGAACTACAAGAGAACTGGAAAATCTGGAATAAACTTGCTGCATCTTTCAAATACAGTACTTAGCCTCCAGATTTTATTTATTTATTTATTTATTCGTTCATTCATTCATCATACTGTATGTCTGTAGCCACCCATCAGTTCAAACAAAAAACCCCAACACCCCTCACATCCTTCCCTCTAATAATAATCCAGGAGAAATTTCAAATTACTTCTTGTGCTTCAGTCCAGGAGTTCCATGCAGTGCCCTGGCACTCTCTGTGGGCCACAGTGCTTGTGGCTCCTAGTCTGACCTCTCAGTCCCCTCCCTGGCCCAAGGAAGGTCTGTATCTTGCTCATCTCAGAAGGGCTCCCCAGGGTCCCCCCCCCCCAATCTTCTCTCTCAGCTCAGAAGACCCAAAGTGCAGAGTCCATCTCTGCAGAAAAGCCATGGCATCCACCTATGCACAGGGAACAAAGTTCCTCTGCATTTAGAGCCTGGGAGGCTGACTCCAAGTGTTGAGGGCTGACTGCTGCCAAACCAGAGCAAGCAGTTCTGCCCAGCCCGTCACTTTCCGTCTTCTGATCGGCTCGGCTCTCTTACTGCCTTTGGGCATCTTCCACCCCCTCAGACACCCCTACAGCTGCTCTCTTCTGCAGGACTGTGAAGCAGCACCAGTGAGGTGCTGCTCCTTGGTGATCTTGCTGCCTGGGCACCTCCTCAGGGGGCAAATTACCGCTTGTCCTTCTCTGCCCCTTTTCCACTGGCAGAATGTTAGAACTCAATCCCACGTCTTAGGGAAACCTGCAACCCTTGATCAGTATTTGGGTGGGAGACAATGAGGAAATCCTGGGGTTGGAGACTGGCCTGGGAAGTGGAACCATGTGGCAAAACATGCCCACAACATGGACAAGGAAGCAATGTGGGCATGCCTGTGTAATCACCAGGAGGCAAGCTTGATTTAGGAGGGTTCACCATTTTATTCTCTGCCCTGTGCCCTGTGCCCTGTGCTGAGAGGCACTTCCTTATGGATACCAGATGCTTACATGAGGCCTGGCTGATTCCTGAGCATCACTGATCCTCCAGACTCCTGGTCCACAGTCCACAGTAGAACCAGCTGAGTGACTTCAGGCCAATCTCCCTCAGCCAACCCACCTTGCAGGGTTGTTGTTGTGGGGAAAATAGGAAGTGGGAGCATTATGCATGCTGCCTGGAGTTGCACCAAGTAAGGGTGGGATATACTGTACATCTAACAACAACCACAGTAAGCTGCCCTTTGTGCAGTCCAAAACTAAAAACACCTTGAAGCAGAGGAAAAGCACCCCCCACCCCGCTTGGTTGAGACTGTGGAAGGGAGGACGTATTGGAAGCCTATTGCCACTGCCACCGCTGGCAGTGCTGCTTGGGTGGCCCTTCAGTAGGTCTGCCTTTCAGTCCACCTCTCCACGGGGTCCCTGGCAGCACTTCCAGTGACCACCTCTTGGTTTTGCCTGGGTCACAACTGTGGGTCCATGCAATGCCTTCTGCTCTTTTTTTCGAGAGCAGGGAGTCCTTGCCTGGGGGGCAGGCAGGAGGTGGAGCATTTATGCAACCCCTGCTTGCTCCTCTCTTCACCAGCTGGGTGGAGCAGTGATGTTGCCATCAGGAGCTCCAAGGGAGGGTTTCCCCTGATGGAGGAAATGCCCAAAAGGCAGCTCAGGAAACGGGCAGGAGATGCACTGGGGGGAGGGGGGTGGGTGGGAAAGATTCACATGTCTGCTGAGTCCTTGAAGACTGACTGGGAAAAAGATCTTGGGTTGTGGGGGAGGCACTTGATGAAAATGCCATAGCAAATGTTACCGTACTTCCAAAACCAACCAGCCATGGGGCAGATTTGGTCAGGAATCCAGACAAAACGCTGTGCTCTAAAATGCACCTTCATAAAACAGATTGGCAAAGCAGAACAAAAAGACAGATCAAACGATCCAAGGGTCTGAAAAGAGTCCCACAACGGAAGTTTGCCTGCTGCATGTGCAGCTTTCCAGCCTGGTGAAGGAGCTTGTTGGATGCGACAGCAGCAGTGGGGGTCCCCGTGTTGTGCTTGATTTCTGCCACTGCCTTTCCAGCCGTGGGCCCTCCGAATTCTCTGGCAGCAGGGCCACAGCTGGAGCAAACCACAGGGAAGCTGAACATGGAAACTGGGCTGGGGGGAACTGAAGCCACACCCTCCACCGCTTACCAGTTTCACCCATTTTGTGAGGGCAGAATGCGCTGAGCTGAGGTTCTTCCAAGCAGAGAGTGCTGAGAATGCAGCTGCCAGACCTGCAGTAGTCCCTGGCTCAGGGCATTGTGCAAGCGAGCCAGAAAGCAGCTGCCCTCAGCCCAGGGAGGTGGTGGGCCAGGTGCCTTCCAGGAACAGGAGCAGGGGCTGGCTGCTCGGTGGGTCCTGCCTCCCGTTCTGGGGTCTGCTGTGATATCATCCTGGGATGGGGGCTTCCTCGCTCTTGGGACTCAAGTGGTCTTGCCTGTGCATTCCTCAGGTCAGAGACCCTTTGGGGCTTAACTGTCCTCTGAAGATGGCTCAGATGGCCCCAATCGTCTTGGCCTTCTGTAAGGTGTTAAAGGCTGGGCTTTTTCCTCAAGCATTGGGGCTGGGTGGCCAGGTGAGCCCATTGCTTGGCTGCTCCTTGTCTGTCTTTCTGTCAGATAGAAGGGATTTATTTAGACCTCTGGCACATTGTGTATCAATTGTTACTGTAATTGTTTCTAATTGTTTGGGATTGCTGTTTTGTTTTATTACTGTTAGCCACCCAGATCTGCAGCAGGGGGATGGGTGGCCATATAAATTGCTTAAATAAATTAATAATAGTCACAGCAGCAGCTCATCTCTCTTGTCTTTGGGTTAGGGTTAGAGTTAGGATATAATACGATATACTGGAATAAAACTTAGTTAGATAGTCCTCCCTCAAATCCTGCGTTATTGTGGTGGGGTGAGGCAGGGCGGGGTGGGGAGTGTGTGTGTCCCTGGGAAGGATGAGTGAAGATCGCTGAGCCTGTTTGCCAAGAGCATATGATCCTGGCAGGGTCACCCAAGGCGTGAAGGTCATCCCAGCTGCCCAGCTAAAGCAAGCAGGCACCTACACTGGGCAGGAGCAAAAGAGGAAGATGCTGGAGGTGGATGGTCACTTTAGTGACAATGGCAGAGGTGTCCACACACACTTTGTGGGAGAAGCCAATGGTAAACCACTCCTGTTAGTTCACCAAGAAAACCACATGGATAGAAAATACAACATGATTGACAATACAGGGCCAGATGATGGGCCCCTCTGGTTGGATGGCACTCAACATACTACTGAGGAAGAGCTAAGGATCTTTTGGAGTACTAATGGTGTTTATGATGTGGCTAGATTAAAGCCTTTGGGACATCCAGTTGCTGATGTTTCCATGCAGGAAAAGAAAAATTGAAGCTGCAAAGACAGAAATATAGTGGGAACAGGGAATGTAAGAAGCACAAACATGAGAAAGCTCAGCACAGTGAATGAAATGACTGCAAATCAACATTTTAGGCATGAGTGGATTGAGATGGACTGGGCTTGGACACTTTCAGTCAGAAGATCACACTGTTTATTACTCAGGACATGAAAAACAAAGAAGGAATGGCATTGTTTTCATAGTTAGGAAGAGTATAGTAAGAACAGTTCTTGGCCACAGTGCAATCAATGACCAAATAATATCAATTAATCTTTGTAGGCAACCCTTTAACATGACAATTGTCCAAGGTTATGTTTCAGCCACTGATGCAGAATAAGAGATTGGTGAGTTTTATGGTCAAGTTCAATTTGAAAGTGACAGAATGCGCAAACAAGATGTACTGCTTATAGTTGGGGACTGGAATGCCGAAGTGGGAAATACTGAGGAGGAGAATCCATATCATGAATGTACATGTATTTGTGGTGCTCCAGAGATAGAGAACATTGCACATATATTATTTGAATGCCAACTATCGTAAAGAGGGAGATCAATATCTTGAATCACACATTAGACAAATGGCCCATTGGGATCCATATATTAGAACAACATATTTTATGCGTGGCAGAACCCAAATATTGCACATAATATGGCCTTTTATCTGAATAAAACAGTACAACTGAGAATGGCATATGTGGATCTGATTGGGGTCAATTGTAGAATATAAAGTAGAAATATGAATTATACACGTAGTCCTCGCTTACTGACCACTCATTCAGTGACCGAAGTTGCGGTGGTGCTGAATGAGCGGTACTTACAAGCAGTCCTCCAAGTTCCAGCCATTGCACCACTCCCATGGTCATGTGATCGTGAACCAGTTCACACGATGGTTGCACCACCCTGAAGAGCCCCTTTTGGGAGATGGGCGGTGATAAATTTGATTAATAAAATAAAATAAAATAAATAAATCATCTTTTGCAACCTTCCCTGCCACTTCCCACAAGCAAAGTCAGTGGGGAAGCTGGCAAGGAAGGTCACAAGTCACTCAGATAAGTCTCCCCCACCTGGCAGCAGCCGTCCTGGGTCCAAAATCACTTGTGCACACCACTGCACCCACCCATGCACCCTCCCCCACCTGGAAGCAGTCATCCCTGGGCCCAAAAATGCTCATGTGTGCCACTGCAAGCACCCACACACCCTCCCCCACCTGGCAACAGCCACTTACCTGCCTACTGGCCTGCTTGTGAGCTATCTGGGATGAGCAACTTCCTGCCAACTTCCCCACTGACCTTGGTTGTTGGAAGCTGGCAGGAAGTTGTGAGGAGGTCCTTGCTTAATAACCTGCGATTCTTGCTTAACAATGGCAACAGGGACTGCCAAGTTTGCCATCGTTAAGCCATGTGGTCATGTGGCATTGTGCTTTATGACCACATTGCTTAGCAACAGAAATTCTGGTCCCAATTGCCTTCATTAAGCAAGGACAACCTGTATTTTCCTTTAGTTCTTCCTTTTTCTCTGTTTTCTTATGTATGGTCTTACGATTGTATTTTATATTTTGATATGGCCTCATGGCTAATCAATAAAGAATTATTATTATTATTATTATTATTATTATTATTATTGAAAATGTAATTGGACTGTATGGCCTAGGAAACCAAAATGAAGCAGGAAAATGACTTATCAATTTCTGCCAATCCAATGTTTTCTTCATTACTAACACATTCTTCAAACAACCCAAATGGTCCCTATACACATGGATGTCACCAGATGGAGTACACAGCAATCAGATTGACTCTGTTATTGCTAAGAAGGAAGTGGAAGGGCTCAGTTGTAACAACAAAGACATGGCCAGGGGCTGACTGTGGAACTCATTGTGAGCTGCTCACGTGCCAGTTTCAGATTAAGCTAAAGTGGATAAAGAAAGTCAACCATTTCCACAATATGATCTTGAGCATATACCCACCATTTTCTAAGAGAACATCAGGAACTGCTTCGAAGTCCCGAACCTTCTTGATGAGGAACCAGAGGAGCTGTGGAATGAACTTCAAGAGGCTGAGAAGATGAAAAAGAGAAGAAAGCAAACTGGATGTTAGAACAAACTGTGGAGACTGCCAAGAAGAGAAGGGAAGCCAAAGCCAAGAAAGACAAAGATCTCAGGAAGAAATTTAACAAAGAATTTCAGAGAACTGTTAGAATAGCAAGAAGCAGTATTACAACAACATCTGTAAAAACATTGAAGATGGAAACAGATATGGAAAAACAAGGTAAGTCTTTCAAAAGATCTCTGAATTCCAAAAGAGGTTCCACCCTTGAGTTGGTATGCTAAAGGATGCAATGGACAGATAAAAAAAAAGATGGAGTATACTAAAATTCTGTCAACATCCAAGATACCTTAGAAGGACTTATAAGAACCTCTAGTACTACAAGATGAAGTTAGATCAGCACTCTGGTCATTATCAAGTCAGGAAGTTACAGGAATTGATGGAATATCTATGGAAATATGGCAAGCAACAGAAGAAGAATCAGTAAAAGTTCTAAGTGGTACCAGAAAATCTGGAGGACGACAAATGGCCAGCAGACTGGAAGGGGTCAACCCACTTGCCAATATCAAAGAATGGAGGCTTAACAGAGTGTGCAAACAATCATACAATATCCTTAACTTCACATGTTAGTAAAATAATGTTTAGGATCATCCAACACAGATTAGAGCCCTACATGGAAAAAGAGATGCCAGATGAAGCTGGCTTTAGAAAAGGCCAAGGAACACATTATTTCTGATGCACACTGGATAACTGAGAAAGTCAAAGAATACCAAAAAGAAGTCAATATGTGCTTCATTGATTATAGAAAAGTCTTCCATTGTGTTGACCATGCCAAGCTGTAAAATGTGCTTAGGAAAATTGGAACCCCAAAAGATTCATTGCCTCGTACGAAACTTATACAGTCATCAGGAAGCCACAATATGAAAAGAACATGGCAAAGCAGACTGGCTCCAGGTTGGCAAAGGAGTGCGACAAGGCTGCATACTCTCTGCTTATTTATTCAACCTATATGCTGAATACATATTAAGAGAGGTTGGATTGAAAGAAGATGAGTGTGGTTTTAAAATTGGAGGAAGAAACATCAATAATCTGTGCTAGGCTAATGACACCACTTTACTAACCAAAAATATAAAGGATCTGTTGGCTCTGGTAATGTCAAGGAGCACAGTGGAAAAAAATGGATTAAAAATTAATATAAAGAAGACCAAACTAATGACAACAGGTACAACAACCAGCCTTAGAACTGACAATGAAGATATCAAAGTGGTAGAGAGCTTCTGCCTTTCAGCATTTATTTATTTATTTAAGCAATTTATATGGCCACCTGTCCCATAGCAATGACTCTGGGTGGCATACAGAGGGTTAAATCCAAAGAACAATAAAATAATCAACCAATCATCCACGTAATCAAGGTCCAGGGTCAAAAAACAATCCAAAGAGGAAGAGCAGGTGGCAGCTGTGGCCACAAGGGCCTTTGCACAGCTTCGTGTTGTATACCAGTTACGCCCTTTCCTGGATCGGGAAGCCCTTCAAACAGTCACTCATGCCCTTGTTATCTCCTTATAGACTATTGCAGTGCACTCTGCATGGGGCTACCCTTGAAGAGTATCTGGAAACTTCAGCTGGTCCAGAATGCAGCCATACGGGCTATTTTTGGTGCCCTTAGAAGGGTGCACGTAACGCCTTTGCTGCACAAGCTGCATTGGGTACCAGTTTGCTTCCGGGTCCAATTCAAGGTGTTGGTTATCACCTTTGAAGCCCTACGTGGCACGCGACCAGGCTACCTGAGGGACTGCCTCTTGCCCACTACATCAACCCGTCCCACCTGATCATGCAGAGAGGGCATGCTGCGGACCCTGTTGGTAAGAGAATTCCGCCTGGCGGGGTCCAGAAAGCGGGCCTTCTCTGCAGTGGCCCCCACCTTTTGGAACATCTTGGCCCCAGAGGTGAGGTTAGCCCCATCGCTCCTAGCCTTCTGGAGGAATTTGAAGACATGGCTCTGCCACCAGGCTTGGGATGGGGAGGAGAATAGTCATACTTGGGGCTGGCTAGTGCCTTGAAGTGCCCCTCCTATGCAAGGACTGAATGAGATCGCAGCCATCTGGACTTTACTTATTAGTAGCTATGTGAAATTGTTTTATAGTGCAGTTTTATATTGGAATTTTATTATATATTTATTGTTTTTTGATTATTTTGTTGTAAACCACCCAGAGTCCCTCTGGTGGGAGGAGATGGGCGGTGAAAATCTGATAAATAAATAAATAAATAAATTTACCACAAAACCAGTCAACAAACAAATAGGCAGAGTTCATTAACATCCCAGCCCAAATGCCTGGGGTTACTGCCAGGTATTCAATGCCTTAAGGAAGGCTAACGGGGTGGGGGCCACCCAAATCTTTGTGGAGATGCTGCTCCATAGAGCAGGTGCTGCAACAGAGAAGGTACAACTCCTGAGTCCAGCAACATGACATTGCTTAATGGAAGGGACTTGGAGCATGCCCTCCCTGCCAGAACTGGTGGGGCAAGCAAAAGCAATCAGAGAAGGTTATTCTACTAATAGCCTGGCCCTATAGGGAATAACTCACTAGCCCAGAAACTGGGAGGCCAAAAGTTCTAGTCCTGCCTCTGGCACGAAACCAGCTAGGTGACCTTGGACCAGTCCCTCTCCCTCAGCCTAGGAAGAAGGCCAGGGCAAACCACTTCCAAAAAACCTTGCCAAGAACGATTCAGAGGCTAGTCCAGGCAGTCACCAAGAGTTGAGGCTGACTCGAAGACACCATAAATAAATAGATAGATAGATAGATAGATAGATATAGATAGATAGATATAGATAGATAGATAGGGGATAACTAGCATCTTGATTTGCACCTGGAAGCCAGTGCAACTTGCAGTGCAGCAGTGCTATAGGAGTATAATGTGGGGTGCCACATACAGCCTGTGCTGCTACATTCTGGAACAGCTGCAGCTTCTGAATGCTGTTCAAGGAGCCCAACAACGCATCTTCTTTTATATTCAGAACTTGAAAATAAAACAGTAAGGAGAAGTATGCTATAATTTGTGACCAGCATGGTTGCAAGAATGGAAGCCTGGAAAGTGCTAAGGAGGGTGGATCTTGGAGGTCCAGCAGTGTGGCCAAGTTCGAGGGGGGTCAGCCTCCCAAATGCTCCCTCGCTAGTTTTCTGGGCTAACCCTGTAGCTATGGCGACTGATGGTGGCAGGCCTGGACACTAAAACAAAGCTGCCTGGTTTCATTAAAAAGGTTCACACACTCAGTTTATCTCCTTGACATTCTGCACAAAAGCTCTTTACAAGCTTGCTGTTCACTGGAAAGCACCAACTGGCTTACCCTGACCTGGGTGGCTGCCAAATAATGTGCTACACGAAGATATTCTTGTGCTAATATTTTAATCAAAACATTGTGTTGATACATGATGTCAGCACTGAGAGGGAGCTGCCTCCACTCCTGAGATGGTTGCCAGCTGAGGCCGGGGGGGGGGGGCACCAAGTCCTTTGTACGCTGGGGGCTCATCCCACTCTTCCTCGAAGGCCTGTTGGCCTAACAGGTGGGCCTCTTCGAATGCTCCTACTGCACCCACCTCTGCCCACCAAACCCATTCACACTCAGTGGGCCAGTCCTCTGCCCCCCGCCCCAGCAGGGCATCCATACACTTACCCTTGGGCCATTGGGCATTCATTGGCAGTCGGGGGCTTGCTCTGTTTTGGCCACTGAAGAACTTGGCACTGATGCATGGTTGTTCCATGTCTCTTCATAGCACAGGATCAGGGCCATAGGCGGGAAGAATGCTGCTTGGATGAGCCACCCGGTTAAGAAGGAGGGTGAGGGGTGTTAGAAGACCTGCAGGTCCAGATTAGGGACAGACAGTCATGGACAGAATCAACCTGTGTAATTGCTAAGAACTGATGCCAGCCTGATGGCACATAATCAATCAGTCAAAGAAAGGAGGCCTTCAATTGTTCCAGGAGGGGTAGAATTAACCAGAAGGCCTTCAATAAGACCCAAAGGCTCCCAGGATGATGATGATGATGATGATGATGATGATGATTTATCAAATTTATATGCCGCCTGACTCCCAGTGATTCTGGGGGGGTTACAATTGTTAAAAACATTTAAAAACAACAATACAAAAAACACAAAAACAGCACAAGACAAAAGAACAATGATGGCAAAGAAAACAAACCAGGATGGGAGCAAGGAAAAGGAAGAAAGGGGGATCAGCTGTCTTTGCTGGGGGCCAGGGCAAAGAGCCAGGTCTTCAGGGCCCTTTGAAATACCAGTAGGGTGGGAGCTGTTCACATTTTGGGGGGAACCTCATTCCAGAGGGCAGGTGCTGCTACAGAGAAGGTGCACTTCCAGGGTGTCAGGGCCAGCCTCGCTTCGCAATAAGACACAGACTCACTTAATGGGTATTAAGGATTTCTGGTTTATTGGAATGATAGCTGACAGAACGAAAAACGGGAACGGGGTAGGTAGTGTGGGGGCGCCCCTTTTATACCCTCCTGTATTGCCCCGGGCTTCCCCACCCCTCAATGCCTCGATCCCTCTTGATGGGACCCTTGATGGCTGCTTGGGCGTTTTCCCCGGTGTCTTCTTTGTCTCCCTGCGATGGTTGTGTCCTCCGGGGCACCATGTGCGTCTTATCTTCATTCCTCTGACGTCTCTCTTTTCAGTTGCTTATGGCTCCATGGGTGTGGGTGCCTTTGGGTGCTTGTGTTAATCCCTGGTTTGATTATCTCCTTCCCCTTTTCCTTAATGATCATGATCCACGTTGTGAGGCTCTTTGTGCCTTGCAACGAGGTCATGACACAGGGTCCCAATAGGTGGCCTTGTTTAATGGATGGAACCCAGAGCATGCTAACCCTGCCAGATTGAGTTGGCCAGGCAGATACTATGGCAGAGAGGCAGTTCCTCAAGGAATCAGGCCCTCTGCCATGTAAGGCTTTATAGGAGTTGACCAGCACCTTAAATCCCACCCAGAAGCAAACTGGCAACCAGTTCAGCTCACAAAGCAGAGATGTTACATGGGCATTCTGAGGCCTGCCCATCACTGTCTGCATTGCTGCATTCTGGACCAGCCCCACATAGAGTGCATTGCAGAGCTTTCTGCTTTGTTCCTTGAGCCGAGACAACTCCAAAACAGGTCCACCAAGGGACAGGGATGCACCCGAACCAAATGGATAATACAGAACTGGCTATTTTGCACACTTGTTTGTTTAAGCATAGAATGTTCACAGTACTGTTCTTAAGGAGCATGTGGCTACCATGATGGGATTAAGTCTCCAGGATCAGATGAATTACACCTGAGAATCTTGAAGGAGCTTGCAAATATGATCTTTGAGAACTCATGGGGAATAGATGTAATGACAGAGGAGTAAAACATCAAAAAAACAGAAAAAAGAAGATCCAGGTAACTGCAGACCAATCAGTCTGACGTTGATACAACACAAACCATGGAACAGATTACTACACAGCTGGTTTGTGAGCATTTAGGAGAGACTGCATTGCTTGGTAGGAACCAGTATGAGTTTTTCAAGGGTAAATGATGCCTAACCAACCTGACTGCCTTGTCTGAGTGTCCAGTTTAGTGGACCATGGGAATGTAATTGACAGGAGTATCTTGACTTCAGCAAAGCATCTGAAAAAGTCTCCCCTAAGATTCTAGCAGAAAAAAATTATTTATTAATCAAATTTGTATGGATGTCCACCTCACAGAAAGTGACTCTGGGTGGCATACAACAATCCGATAAAACAACACATATGTTGAACAATCGGTATTAAAGCATGAAAATCAGTATTAAAAGATAAATGATATAAAACAAAATATACAAACCCTAGGCAAAGAGAGAATAAGAACAGCCACCTCAGCAACGGAGCCACCTAAGTGTTGGCATTTTTTTTCTGCTCTTGGCTACCATGGTAATTAAGTACTTCCTTAAGCATCGGGTGAAGAGGTCGAATTTAATTGTCCTCAGTTTAGGTGTTAATAGTTGCATTGCCTGAGGGGAAGGCAGCTTGCAGGACTTTTGTTTAGTTTTTAGCCTTGCAGCCGAGTAAGCAGCTCGCTCCTCTCTGAGAGCGTGTGTGCATGCACAAGCCTGCAAATATGTTTTTGTGCTTTCTGTAAATAATTTTTTATAAAAATGCCTGGTGTGTGATTTTTCTGAACTCCTGGGCCAACCGCTTCCTAGCCTACTCTGACAGGTTATGGGCCCAGTAAAGCAGCCCAGTAAAACCCCAGAGAGATCAGCTCCACACCTCATGCACATTTTTAAAGGCAGGTAACAAAGACCTGTGAAGATTTTTCTTTGGAGCCGCCTGGAGATTTTCCAGCAACTGCTGGTCTACAGGACAAAGAAGCCAGCTGAGGTGACTTGCAAAAGAAGGAAGAAGCCATGGCTACCTCCCAGCCCTCAGCGATGCCTCTGGAATGCCTATCAGAGACCAACTATTTGAAGATGGAGGGCCCTGAAGATGGAGATGTATCTTTGAAGAGAGAATCTTTGGCTACCAATTGGTGAGCAAACCCCCCAAAATCCCAGTGCTGAATGGCTGAGACAGGATGAGCGGGCTAGAGCCACCATTATCTTGGGAGTTGAGGACAATCAGCTAGTCCACGTGCGAGGTATGCAGTCTGCAAAGCAACTTTGGAACGCTTTGAGAGACTTGTATGTAAAGGCAACAGCAGGGAGTAAAGTTACCCTGACAAAAAAAGCTGTACAAAGCCTACCTGGCAGAGGCAGATAGCCTTCCTGAGCACCTGCATTATATTCAGCAGCTGTTTGTTGAGTTGCAGGAGAGAGGAATGGAATTTACACCTCTCACAAAATCCTATCTCCTCCTGTCCTCACTGAATGAAATGTGGGACACCCTGATTTGTACCCTGGAGGCTATGCCTGAAGCAGACCTCACCCCATCGTATGTTACACAGCGCTTACTCGCTGAATGGGAGAAGAGAGAGGAAAGATCCCCCCCTCCATCTCTTCTGGAAAGCTGCAGCATCAGAAAACAAGGGAAAAGAAGCTGAGGCAACAGCGCTAGCCAGCCAGTGATGCTTCAACTGTGGTTCAGCTGGACATTTGGAAAAAGACTGTGCCTTGAGACCCAAGTGTAGAAAGACAGAGAAGAAGAACACAAGGGCAACACAGAAGAAGGCTCTTCAGACAAGCCAAATTGCACAGGTTGCTCAGAAGGGTAATTCTGATGTATGGGTGTTAGATTCTGGGGCCAGTTGTCATTTATGTAACTGTAAAAGCTCTTTTGTGTCACTGTCTAAAACTGAAAGACAAAGTGTATCTTTGGCTGATGGGTCTGTGACCAAAATTATGGGACAAGGTGACTTGTATTTATCCTGCTTGGGAGAAACTGTAAAAGGTGTGTTGTATGTGCCAAATTTACAGTCAAACCTTTTATCTGTGGCACAATTGGCTGCAACAGGGTATATCATAACATTTAAGAAAAATGGTTGTGAGATATGTAAAAATGGGAAATTGTGTGCTACTGGTATGTTAAAAGACTCCTTGTACATTGTGCAAAATGCAAGGAAGCCAAGCTGCAAGGCTGCAGTTGGCAACACGCCATATCATGACCAATGTGTACACCTGATGCACAGGAGATTTGGTCATGCTAATTTCAAGTATATAGCACAAATGCCACAGCTGTGTGCTGACCTAAAGCTGAAACCCTGTGACAAATACTTAGATTGTGTAGTTTGCAAAGAATGCAAAACACTAAAAGCTCCTGCGAGTAAGCACAGTGACAGAGTGTCATGTTCACCGTTCCGGTGTTGCTACATCGTAACAGTTCGCTTGCCATGGTGGTGATGCGTGTACTGGCTGGGAGGGTGCTGCTGGGAACCTTGTACAGGAGACGTGCTGGATTGTGCCAGGGAGGAATGTGTTTCGGCTATCTCTTAAATGTCAAGGTCTTTTTGCCCGTTGATCAGCAGAGCTCGTTAGGAGCACCTGGGAATGTGGGGAGGGCTGTCTGTGAGGGAGGGGGTGGGGTGATGTTTGCAAAGACACTATTTAATTTAAGTTTAGGCACGCTTTTCTCATTCTCAGCTTTTTACCTGTTTGCACTCTTTTCTAAATAAACCAAGAACCTGAATCAAGATTCCGAGTCTGAGAGTTTTATTTGGATTAAGGCAATCATCACACAGAGTTACAACTAGACCTTTGGAAATTGTACACTCTGACATTATTGGTCCTTTTGCTCCAAGTCTTGGACAAGCAAGGTATGCAATGACCATCATTGATGATTTCTCAAGATACACACTTATCTACATCTTAAAACACAAAGATGAGGCATTTGAGAAATTTAAAGGTTTTGTGACATGGGCAAATGGAAAATTCCCTAGGCCTGTATCTGCACTCCAATGTGATAGAGGAGGAGAATACCTTTCTCACAAACTCAGAAGGTTCCTAGTGGAAAAGGGGGTAGAACAAATTGTTTCTAACCCTTACACCCCTCAGCAAAATGGTGTTGCTGAAAGAAAGGGCAGAACTTTGCAAAATACAATGGAATGCATGCTTAAAGATTCCAGGTTATCATTCAGATTTTGGGCAGAATCAATATCTACTGCCTGTTATGTACAAAACAGACTGTATAAGTCTGTGATTCAGGACACTCCGTTCCATTTGTTTTATGGTGTGAAACCAAATGTAAACCATCTTAGAGTGTTTGGTAGCACTGCATGGGTTCATATACCAAAACAGCAGAGAAGGAAAGGAGGCTCCACATCAAAGAAAGCCATCTTTGTTGGCTATGAACAAAGCCAAAGGAGCTACAGGTTCATAGTGGGAGAGAAATTAATAATTAGCAAAAGTGCTTCTTTTGCTGAACAAAACTGGGGGAGATTAAATTCTAGCTCTCCAGTTGATCTGACCACCACAAGAGAACAGCAAGGACTTGCTGATAGTGATCTTTTGCCTGATGAGGACATTAAACCAGAAAAGCAAACTGAAGATCTGTCTGATGAGACAGATGCTTCTCAGGAAAGTGATAGGAGTCAAAATTTAAGCCCTGTATTACCTCGCAGATCTCAGAGGAGTAATAAAGGTGTTCCTTCATCACGTTTTCAGGCTGAAACAGTAAAGGTTTTTTAAATATTCACAGAACCTGAGTCCTTAGAACAAGTGAATGCTTTACCACCCGAGATTGCACAAAATTGACATTCTGCCATGCAACAGGAGTTAGCATCCTTGAAAGAAAATAAAACATGGAAACTGGTAAATCTACTGTAATGGTTGCCTATCCCAAACACTCAGACTCACAAGAGGTTACTTAAATGAAATCTGATTTATTAGAGAAATTATGACAGTTACAGAGAAAGCTGAGAATGACTAAAAGCGCGCCAAATACAAACTAAAAACCCTCGGCTCCAAACATAATCCCTCCCCCTACCAGCCATAGCAACCACCCCCCTCCCAGGTGCTGGTAACCGTTTTCTACACATCCTGGGAAAGCAACCTTGAATACATGAGATAACCCAAATACATTCCAACCCAGCAGCCAACAGATAAGAACTCCCTGAAGAGGAATCTTCCTCCCTTCTAAGATCAAACACGTATCAGGCTAATGACATGCGAAACGTTACGATGTACCAAGCACATTGAAACGGTGAACATGACATCTACCTCCCAATGAATGCTGTCTAGGTTGTAGGTGGGTTTTCAAACTGAAAAGGGATGCTGATGGCACAATCCAAAAATATAAAGCAAGGTTGGTTGCAAAAGGGTTCACTCAAAGGAAAGATTTAGACTTTGACAAGACCTTTGCACCAGTTACTAAAGGTGAATCAATTAGATTACTGTTAAAAATTGCTGCACTCAAAGGAATGTCAGTTCACCACTATGACGTTCAAACTACATTTCTCTATGGTGATTTAGACCACAAATTATACATGCAGCAACCCCCTGGCTATGAAAAAGGGGAGAATCTAGTCCGTGAACTGCAGAAGTCAATCTATGGGTTAAAACAGGCTGCTAGATCCTGGAACCAAAAATTAGATGAAAAACTGCAGAATTTTGGTTTTGAATATATATATATATATATATATATATATATACATACATACATACATACATACATACATACATACAACGCTTAATTCAGTTTTGGAATTCGCTACCACAAGATGTGGGGCTGGCTACCCACTTGACTGGCTTCAAATAAGGTTGGACAATTCTTGGAATTGCGGATCTTAGCTTTGATGGGAATGGGGCTGCATCTGACGGCCACCTGCTGGGAGTTGGGTGGGCTTTCTTGGGCAGTTGGTGGCCCATTGGGAGAACAGGCTGCTGGACAAGATGGACCAGGGGTCCCATCCAGTAGGGCATGGCTTATGTTCTTAAGTTCTCAAGGATCTCCAATTTTTGATGATGCAATTACTACACTTTTGGAGTGGGAAATACTTGAAAAGTGCACTGCAAACTCTTGTGAAATGTGAGGTCTTTTTCAGCTTGAGCTTGACTCCTGATACATCTATGTAATTTTCTTGGAAGTAAGAGAGAAATGTGCTTCTGGCTTCTTCCAGATTTTTTTCTCCCCAGTCTATCTTACAACCCTGGGGATTTCTTGAAGTCTCATTTTCAA
This sequence comes from Candoia aspera, assembly GCF_035149785.1. Taxonomy (NCBI): domain Eukaryota; kingdom Metazoa; phylum Chordata; class Lepidosauria; order Squamata; family Candoiidae; genus Candoia; species Candoia aspera. The sequence continues at coordinate 117,509,681 of NC_086157.1, forward strand.
GTTTTAACCTGATCTGGACTATAAAAATTGAGACAACCAGGAGGTGGCAGCAAATAAACTTTTCTTTATCCCTTTACTGCCATCTAGTGATGGTTTATATTTATGCTGCCCAGATCTAGTAGTCCTCTAACCATGCCTGGCCCCACTTAGATGGGGCTACCTGTTGAGACAATGTAAGTTCTTACCACACTTTAAAAAAAGTGCCCCCCTCTAAAATCATCTGGAAAAAATTTGGTCCTACCTGCATGATACAGTTACAGCCCGTAGTTTAATTGTACTGCTCATTGTGTCTCTCGCTCCAACCCCAAAACATTGAATCTGGCCCCCAATCGGTTTTGCATTCAGGTTCTAAGTAAGCTTATTTCAGGAATGGGATATTTTAACACTCAGATTGCTTTAGCCTCTGTTCACTCATAAGCTGTCCTTTTTCTGTGTGAATCTGTGTGTTAAACAGCAAATGGCTAAAATGCATCCCTATTTTTGAGCAATGCTCAAATTCAGGTGAACTCAAAAGTTGATTCAAGTTTGGGCAGAAATGAAGATCTCCCCTCCTCACTTTCTATGGTTAGTAAAACTGGATTAGAAATCAACAGTTCTCCATGGTGAATCTCCCCCAGTTTTGTTCAGCAAAAGAAGCGCTTTTGCTAATTATTAATTTCTCTCCCATTATGAACCTGTAGCTCCTCTGGCTTTGTTCATAGCCAACAAAGATGGCTTTCTTTGTTGTGGGGCCTCCTGTCCTTCTCTGCTGTTTTGGAATGTGAACCCATGCAGTGCTACCAAACACTCTAAGATGGCTTACATTTGGTTTCACACCATAAAACAAATGGAATGGAGTGTCCTGAATCACAGAGTTATACAACCTGTTCTGTACATAACAAGCAGTCGATAAAGCTTCTCCCCAGTACTTAAAACATAATCGTGAATCTTTTAACATGCATTCCATCGCATTTTGCAAGGTTCTGCCCTTTCTTTCAGCAACACCATTTTGCTGAGGGGTGTAAGGGTTAGAAAGAATTTGTTCTATCCCCTTTTCCACTAGGAACCTTCTGAGTTTGTGAGAAAGGTATTCTCCTCCTCTATCACATTGGAGTGCAGATACAGGCCTAGGGAATTTTTCATTTGCCCATGTCACAAAACTTTTAAATTTCTCAAATGCTTCATCTTTATGTTTTAAGATGTAGATAAATGTGTATCTTGAGAAATCATCAATGATGGTCATTGCATACCTTGCTTGTCCAAGACTTGGAGCAAAAGGACCAATAATGTCAGAGTGTACAATTTCCAAAGGTCTAGTTGTAACTCTGTCACTGTGCTTACTCACAGGAGCCTTTAGTGTTTTGCATTCTTTGCAAACTACACAGTCTAAGTATTATCTTTAGGTCAGCACACAGCTGTGGCATTTGTGCTATATACTTGAAATTAGCATGACCAAATCTCCTGTGCATCAGGTGTACACATTGGTCATGATATGGAGTGTTGCCAACTGCAGCCTTGCAGCTTGGCTTCCTTGCATTTTGCACAATGTACAAGGAGTCTTTTAACATACCAGTAGCACACAATTTCCCATTTTTACATATCTCACAACCATTTTTCTTAAATGTTATGATATACCCTGTTGCAGCCAATTGTGCCACAGATAAAAGGTTTGACTGTAAATTTGGCACATACAACACACCTTTTACAGTTTCTCCCAAGCAGGATAAATACAAGTCACCTTGTCCCATAATTTTGGTCACAGACCCATCAGCCAAAGATACACTTTGTCTTTCAGTTTTAGACAGTGACACAAAAGGGCTTTTACAATTACATAAATGACAATTGGCCCCAGAATCTAACACCCATACATCAGAATTACCCTTCTCAGCAACCTGTGCAATTTGGGTTGTCTGAAGAGCCTTCTGTGTTGCCCTTGTGTTCTTCTTCTCTGTCTTGCTAGTCTTGGGTCTCATGGCACAGTCTCTTTGCAAATGTCCAGCTGAACCACAAGTGAAGCATCGCTGGCTGGCTAGCGCTGTGGTCTCAGATTCCTTTCCCTTCTTTTCCCTCGTTTTCTGGTATTGCAGCTTTCCAGAAGAGATGGGGGGGGGATCTTTCCTCTCTCTTCTCCCATTCAGTGAGTAAGCGCTGTGTAACATACGATGGGGTGAGGTCTGTTTCAGGCATAGCCTCCAGGGTACAAATCAGCGTGTCCCACGTTGCATTTAGTGAGGACAGGAGGATATATGATTTTGTGAGAGGTGTAAATTCCATTCCTCTCTCCTGCAACTCAACAAACAGCTGCTGAATATAATGCAGGTGCTCAGGAAGGCTATCTCCTTCTGCAAGGTAGGCTCTGTACAGCTTTTTTGTCAGAGTAACTTTACTCCCTGCTGTTGCCTTTACATATAAGTCTCTCAAAGCATCCCAAAGTTGCTTTGCAGACTGCATGCCTCGCATGTGGACTAGCTGATTGTCCTCAACTCCCAAGATAATGGTGGCTCTAGCCCGCTCATCCTGTCTCAGCCATTCAGCACTGGGATTTTGGGGGGTTTGCTCACCAATTGGCAGCCAAAGATTCTCTCTGCGAAGATACATCTCCATCTTCAGGGCCCAATTCAAATAGTTGGTCTCTGATAGGCACTCCAGAGGCATCGCTGAGGGCTGGGAGGTAGCCATGGCTTCTTCCTTCTTTTGCAAGTCACCTCAGCTGGCTTCTTTGTCCTGTAGACCAGCAGTTGCTGGAAAATCTCCAGGCGGCTCCAAAGACAATCTTCACAGGTCTTTGTTACCTGCCTTTAAATTGTGCATGAGGTGTGGAGCTGATCTCTCTTTTCTCTCTGGGTTTTACTGGGCTTACTGGGTTGCTCACTGGGCACATAACCTGTTGGCAGAATGCTGGGAAAGCCTTTAGCCCAGGAGAGATCAGAAAAGTCACACACACTAGGCATATCTATAAAAATAATTTATTTACAGAAAGCAAAACAAAATTTAAAGGACTTAGCTCTCATGGCTTGCTACATGCCGGCAGAGAGAAAAAAGAGGAAGTAAGAATCAAGTCTGGGCAGGATCCTCCCCCCAGGCGATTTTGCATGAAGCACGTGAAAGGAGACAATCAAATACAACCTCTTCACCCGGCCAAAATGATTAGGTACAATAGCAGTCTTAATTGTTAGTAGGAAAACCTCAACAATAGGCATGGAAGTGAACCAGCCTATAACTGTTTATGAGGATAATCAAGCTTGCATTGCTATGGCAAAATCTGAAGCCTGCAAGAATAGGACAAAACATGTAGATATTAGATATCACTATATCAAAAGACATGATTGCTGATATTTTAACCAAACCTCTTGCTCTACCAAGACATACAGAGTTGACAAAGAAAATTGGTTTGTGTCTTTTTTGTTGTTTATTCATTCAGTCGCTTCCGACTCTTCGTGACTTCATGGACCGGCCCACGCCAGAGTTTCCTGTCAGTCGTCAACACCTCCAGCTCCCCCAGGGACGAGTCTGTCACCTCTAGAATATCATCCATCCATCTTGCCCTTGGTCGTGTTGAGGTTTTCCTACTAACAGATTAAGCTACTATTATACCTAATCATTTGGCCAGGTGAAGGGGTTGTATTAGATTGTCTCCTCTCACGTGCTTCATGCAAATAGCCTGGGGGGAGGGGAGGGGCTGCCTGGACTTGTCTTCTCACTTCCTTTTTTTCTCTCTGCTGGAAATGTAGCTCAGCAAGGCTTGCTCCAAAGGGAGCTATGTACTTTAAATGTTTTGCTTTTGTTTTTGCTTTCTGTAAATAAATTATTTTTATAGAAATGCTTGGTGTGTGACTTTGTTGACCTCTCCTGGGCTAAAGGCTTTCCCAGCATCTGCCAACAGGTTATGGGCCCAGTAAGCCCAGTAAAACCCAGAGAGAAAAGAGAGATCAACTCCACACCTCATGCACAATTTAAAGGCAGGTAGCAAAGACCTGTGAAGATTGTCTTTGGAGCCACCTGGAGATTTTCCAGCAGCTGCCGGTCTACAGGACAAAGAAGCTAGCTGAGGTGACTTGCAAAAGAAGGAAGAAGCCATGGCTACCTCCCAGCCCTCAGCGATGCCTCTGGAGCGCCTATCAGAGACCAACTATTTGAATTGGGCCCTGAAGATGGAGATGTATCTTTGCAGAGAGAATCTTTGGCTGCGAATTGGTGAGCAAAACCCCCAAAATCCCAGTGCTGAATGGCTGAGACAGGATGAGCGGGCTAGAGCCACCATTATCTTGGGAGTTGAGGACAATCAGCTAGTCCACGTACGAGGCATGCAGTCTGCAAAGCAACTTTGGGACGCTTTGAGAGACTTATATGTAAAGGCAACAGCAGGGAGTAAAGTTACTCTGACGAAAAAGCTGTACAGAGCCTACCTTGCAGAAGGAGATAGCCTTCCTGAGCACCTGCATTATATTCAGCAGCTGTTTGTTGAGTTGCAGGAGAGAGAAATGGAATTTACACCTCTCACAAAATCATATATCCTCCTGTCCTCACTGAATGAAATGTGGGACACCCTGATTTGTACCCTGGAGGCTATGCCTGAAGCAGACCTCACCCCATTGTATGTTACACAGCGCTTACTCGCTGAATGGGAGAAGAGAGAGGAAAGATCCCCCCCATCTCTTCTGGAAAGCTGCAATACCAGAAAATGAGGGAAAAGAAGGGAAAGGAACCTGAGGCCACAGCACTAGCCAGCCAGCGATGCTTCACTTGTGGTTCAGCTGGACATTTGCAAAGAGACTGTGCCTTGAGACCCAAGAGTAGAAAGACAGAGCAGAAGAACACAAGGGCAACACAGAAGAAGGCTCTTCAGACAACCCAAATTGCACAGGTTGCTGAGAAGGGTAATTCTGATGTATGGGTGTTAGATTCTGGGGCCAGTTGTCATTTATGTAATTGTAAAAGCTCTTTTGTGTCACTGTCTAAAACTGAAAGACAAAGTGTATCTTTGGCTGATGGGTCTGTGACCAAAATTATGGGACAAGGTGACTTGTATTTATCCTGCTTGGGAGAAACTGTAAAAGGTGTGTTGTATGTGCCAAATTTACAGTCAAACCTTTTATCTGTGGCACAATTGGCTGCAACAGGGTATATCATAACATTTAAGAAAAATGGTTGTGAGATACGAAACAATGGGAAATTGTGTGCTACTGGTATGTTAAAAGACTCCTTGTACATTGTACAAAATGCAAGGAAGCCAAGCTGCAAGGCTGCAGTTGGCAACACTCCATATCATGACCAATGTGTACACCTGATGCACAGGAGATTTGGTCATGCTAATTTCAAGTATATAGCACAAATGCCACAGCTGTGTGCTGACCTAAAGATAATACTTAGACTGTGTAGTTTGCAAAGAATGCAAAACACTAAAGGCTCCTGTGAGTAAGCACAGTGACAGAGTTACAACTAGACCTTTGGAAATTGTACACTCTGACATTATTGGTCCTTTTGCTCCAAGTCTTGGACAAGCAAGGTATGCAATGACCATCATTGATGATTTCTCAAGATACACATTTATCTACATCTTAAAACATAAAGATGAGGCATTTGAGAAATTTAAAAGTTTTGTGACATGGGCAAATGGAAAATTCCCTAGGCCTGTATCTGCACTCCAATGTGATAGAGGAGGAGAATACCTTTCTCACAAATTCAGAAGGTTCCTAGTGGAAAAGGGGATAGAACAAATTCTAACCCTTACACCCCTCAGCAAAATGGTGTTGCTGAAAGAAAGGGCAGAACCTTGCAAAATGCGATGGAATGCATGTTAAAAGATTCACGATTATGTTTTAAGTACTGGGGAGAGGCAATATCTACTGCCACTTATGTACAGAACAGGTTGTATAACTCTGTGATTCAGGACACTCCATTCCATTTGTTTTATGGTGTGAAACCAAAGGTAAACCATCTTAGAGTGTTTGGTAGCACTGCATGGGTTCACATTCCAAAACAGCAGAGAAGGACAGGAGGCCCCACAACAAAGAAAGTAATCTTTGTTGGCTATGAACAAAGCCAAAGGAGCTACAGGTTCATAATGGGAGAGAAATTAATAATTAGAAAAAGCGCTTCTTTTGCTGAACAAAACTGGGGGAGATTAAATTCTAGCTCTCCAGTTGATCTGACCATCACAAGAGAACAGCAAGGACTTGCTGATGGTGATCTTTTGCCTGATGAGGACATTAAACCAGAAAAGCAAACTGAAGATCTGTCTGATGAGATAGATGCTCCTCAGGAAAGTGATAGGAGTCAAAATTTAAGCCCTGTATTACCTCGCAGATCTCAGAGGAGTAATAAAGGCGTTCCTCCATCACGTTTTCAGGCTGAAACAGTAAAGGCTTTTCACATATTCACAGAACCTGAGTCTTTAGAACAAGTGAATGCTTTACCACCAGAGATTGCACAAAATTGGCATTCTGGCATGCAACAGGAATTAGCATCCTTGAAGGAAAATAAAACATGGAAACTGGTAAATCTACCTCCCAATGAATGCTGTCTGGGTTGTAGGTGGGTTTTCAAACTGAAAAGGGATGCTGATGGCACAATCCAAAAATATAAAGCAAGGTTGGTTGCAAAAGGGTTCACTCAAAGGAAAGATTTAGACTTTGACAAGACTTTTGCACCAGTTACTAAAGGTGAATCAATTAGATTACTGTTAAAAGTTGCTGCACTCAAGGGAATGTCAGTTAACCACTATGACATTCAAACTGCATTTCTCTATGGTGATTTAGACCACAGATTATACATGCAGCAACCCCCTGGCTATGAAAAAGGGGAGAATCTAGTCTGTGAACTGCAGAAGTCAATCTATGGGTTAAAACAAGCTGCTAGATCCTGGAACCAAAAATTAGATGAAAAACTGCAGAATTTTGGTTTTGAAAAAGGAAAAGCAGATCCCTGTGTATATATGAAGGACAAACAAGGCTGTATGTATCTGTGCATTTATGTTGATGATTTGCTGCTGTTCACATCAACAGAAAAACAAAGGCTTGATTTTGAAGCCTGCATGAAAAGCCATTTCACATTAAGAAGCCTTGGAATTATAATAACCTAGGTTTGGAAAAACACAGGAAGAAGAATGGTAGCTTTCTGTTGAACCAAAGGGGAGATAATGGTAAAGTAATGTGAATGGAAAGACATATAAAGGTGTCAGAGAAGATTGGTTATGCATCTTAATCTGTAGTGTAAAAAGGGGAGTGTTGAGGTTTTCCTACTAACAGATTAAGCTACTATTATACCTAATCATTTGGCCAGGTGAAGGGGTTGTATTAGATTGTCTCCTCTCACGTGCTTCATGCAAATAGCCTGGGGGGAGGGGAGGAGCTGCCCGGACTTGTCTTCTCACTTCCTTTTTTTCTCTCTGCTGGAAATGTAGCTCAGCAAGGCTTGCTCCAAAGGGAGCTACGTACTTTAAATGTTTTGCTTTTGTTTTTGCTTTCTGTAAATAAATTATTTTTATAGAAATGCTTGGTGTGTGACTTTGTTGACCTCTCCTGGGCTAAAGGCTTTCCCAGCATCTGCCAACAGGTCGGCCCCTCTTCCTTTTGCCTTCCACTTTCCCTAGCATCAGCATCTTCTCCAGGGTGTCCTGTCTTCTCATTATGTGGCCAAAGTATTTCAGTTTTGCCTTTAATTACTCCTTAGCATAAAAAAAGGGGGAGTGTTGGCATTTTTTTTCTGCTCTTGGCTACCATGGTAATTAAGTACTTCCTTAAGCATTGGCCAGGTGAAGAGGTCAAATTTAATTGTCCTCAGTTTAGGTGTTAATAGTTGCATTGCCTGAGGGTTAGGGTTAGGGTTAGGGTTGCAAGATTCTGTCACGGTAGCCTTAAGGGTCTTCAAGTAGAAGTGGCTTGTCTGGTTGTGTTTCCTGACTGGTCCACCTGGGAGGGCTGGCAGCTGGGGGGACCTTTAGGGGGTTGGCTGCAGACCTGGACGAGAGGGTGGTTTGGCCATTGCTAGAGTGGCATTAGGGGTTTAGTATCTTATCTCTTAACTGTGGTTTTTTTTGTGCTTTTGTGCTTTTTCTGGTACCTTTAATAAAGTGGTTTGTTTTTTAATCCTGGGGTTGACCAGCGACCTTCTAGCACCCTCTCCAGCTACTGACTCCCACAGTTTTGCTTGCTTTCCCTTCCCACAGTTCAGCCAGGCCTGGGGTGGGGCAAGGATTTCCCCTTCAGTCCCACTCCCCTCCGGTTCCCCCAGAGGTCTGGTGGGGAAGGGAGAAGCTGGCTGTTACCGGGGAGTGGGGGCAGCAAACCCTTCCCTGGTGCTGCTCACCACCAGTTACCTCGCAGGTCACCTTGGAAGCAAAGGGCCTTGCGGGGGGGCTGGTTCAACCTGAGGGGCCCCTCCTTATTGCTCCAGCTGACACATGACCAATGCTGCCAACTCTTCCTCATCATAGTTTCCTTCCATCTTGACTGCTCTCCTCTGGATGCCCTCCAGTTTGTCAGTGTCCTTCCTCAAGTGTGATGCCCAGAACTCAACACCGTAGTCTATGCAGAAACTGCCTAAGACAGAATAAAGAGGAACCAGGACTGAAATTGCACTTGATGTCATACTTCTGTTGATGCAGCCTAGGATCACATTTGCTTTCTTTGCAGCTGCACCATACTGTTGGCTCATGACCAGCTTGTGATCTACCAAGATACTCAGATCTTTTTTACACTTACTACTGCCCAGTATGAAGCCCCAGTCCTATATTCAAGCCTTTGATTTTTCCTACCTAAATGTAGGACTTTGCATTTCTCCCTGTTAAAATTCATCTTGCTGGTTTCAGCCCATTGTTGCATCTGTCAAGATCCTCTTGAATCTTAATGCTGCCTTCAAAGGTGTTTGCTTCCCTCTCTGCACCATCTTTATGTCATCTGCAGACTTGATACTATATTTTTTAACTCTCATTGAAGTCATTTATAGACATGTTGAACAGCACAGGGTCTAGAAGAGCCCTGTTCTAGACCTCATTCCAGCCTGCCCTGTTAGATCTGGCAGAGGAGGCATGCTGTGGGTGCCATCAGCTAGGGATGTACAGTTGGTGGGTCCCAGGCTCCATCCCTTTTGACATTCTGGAAGTCCCCTGAGACCTGGATCTGTCACCAAGCCTGGGGTTCGCTTTCCTTCCCCAGATGCCTTTGGGGCAAGGGTCTCCCCTGGGCGCTGGCAGTGCCTGTGAAGAGGAGCAAAGCTCACCCCCCCCTCCTATGCTGGTCTATGGCCCTAATTGGATTGGACAGGGCTCCCCCCTCCTCTCATGAAGTTCACATGTTCATCTGGCCCAGAAATGCACACAGAGATGGAATTAACTTGCCGGTCCCCTTTCCAGGGAAACCCTCTTGCACAAAGTATGGAAACAGTGCATTAAGGAAATTCAAGACAGGAGAAGGGAGAAAATCTAACTGAATCCCAGCACAATTACACATTTCTATCTTTGCATATCACCCTTCCTTCAACTATGTCCCTGCACCAATTCATAGTCTTTCTGTCTTTCTCTCTCTCTCTCTCTCTTTCTAACTTCTCTTTGTTTCTCTTTGTTTCTAAGGCACTCCTCAACTTTTTGGTCTTTCTCTTCTCCCTCTTCAGATATTTGTTTTGTGGTATGGTTCTAATTCATTCTCTCCATATGACCAAACACTCTCAATGTAATTTCAAGTTAACAAGTCCAATTCTTTCGTGACCCAATGCGTTCTTCTTTTACTGTATGCATTAAGTGCCCCATCCCTCTGCACTCAACCTACACATAAGTTTCTCCTGACAGTCCCAACTCTCTCCTCCCTACCATATAATGAGATGGGCAGAAGCATCCTACTACATATAGTCATGTTTTCTCCTTGACAAACATTCATTCCCTGCAACAGACAATAAACTGCTCACTGTCTTTCTACCTGCATTTGCATGTCTTAAAATTTCTCTATTTATTTTTCCATTTTCAGTAAACAACATCTAGTTTTTTGCCATTTACATATCACTTGCAATTGTTCACTTTGTTTTCCCTGTCAGAAACAACTACCTTGGTCTTCGATATATTAATTTTCAGCTTCATACTCCTCATTGCATTCTACAACCTAAAATTTGCTGCAGATCAGTTGGGTTCCTGGCCAATAATACAGCAGCTTCTGCATATGAAAGTACTCACACATTCCTTTCACCAACCAATACAACCTTTAGCACCAGAAGCACTCCTTATACATTTATGCATGAATACATTAACAATTAACATATCCTTGGGGAGCTTCTGGGTGAGGAATTGTGAGCTAAGATGTCTCAGAATGAGCAGAGACAATGACCGCACCTGAGACCGAAGTAGACTGGTTTAGTAGAAGTAGCAAATAGACTGGTCTCATGGAGCCTCTCTGGATAAGGAGAGGATGGGAGATCATCCACTTGTGCTCTGGATGGCTGCTCCTTGTGAGGAGACCACAGGATAGCAGTTTCCTGTGGGTTTGAGTGCCAGGAGATGAAGGGAACCCTCATGTTCTCAACTGCGGCAGAGCCTTTTAAAGGACATTGAGCTCGCTAACTCACTTTCTAATCACTTTCAGAAATTACCTATTCAACTACTTTAAGGATATTAGAGATCTTCAAAATGACAAGTTTGAAAAGCCACCTGGTGAGTTTACCTTTGTTCTTGAACAAAAGAAAAATTAACTATAAGCTTAAGAACTTAAAGAATTAGAAATAAATGGCAAAAAGCTGAATAAGAATCTGGTTCAAGAAAGTTATAAACGAATTAAGGGACCAAACTTGGAATAATGGAGTATTAGGACTTTTGCTATAAGAATTTGGAAATAATTATATAAGCAAACAGCACCTTCATGGGAACCAATTTGTTTAGTCTATCCTAAGTCAAAACAGAAATTTGAGACTTTGTGATTTTGAACACTAGAGGGGACTAAAGATTCCAGGTGAAAAGGAAAACAAAATGAAAAGCCTGTCTCTTGTCTTTGGTCAGCACTGGAACTTGCAAAATGACAGAAAACATTATGACATTTGAAATACTTCAGGAGATTTTTGAAGAATGGGGTTAAAAAATAGCTGCTTCATTCTTAGCAATGATGCAAGCTTCTATGAATATGCCCAGAAGATATTAAAGAAGAAATTACCAAGGACTCCAAAGAAGAAATTACTGATGTGAAAGAGAACACCATGGAAGATTTACAAGATAAAGAAATGAAACAAATTTTGCCTGATGCAGAAATATCAGAACATAAAGAATTTGCAGAAATACTGGAAAATAAAAAAGGACTATAAAACAGAGAAAACAACTAAAAATGGAAATACAAGTAACAAGCCAAGAGATTGACCTGGATAAGGACGTTTTACTGGGCTTACAAAAGAAGTTGGTTAAAGCCCTGAAGAAATCTTTGAAATGGGAACAATAAACATTGAAGAGAGATCAAATCTTATGACAGCATCTGAATGAACTAAAGATTAAGATTGTTAGTGTGAGGTTTGAGTCTGAATCTGACTCCGAAAATGAAACTTATCAAGGTTTTCAAGGGGAAAATGAAACTTATCAGGAAGAAATCGGAAAAACAGAAACCAGGGATGATTCAGCAGAGTGGGAGAAATTGGAGGCGCTGATTAGACAAACTTTGGAGGGAGGCTTGAATCCTCCAATTAGTGCTCAAGAGAGAAGAGCAGAGAAGCGTGCAAATCAAAAGGTAGTCTGATTGGCTGCAAAGGAAAAATGGTGTGGAAAGGATTGCTTTAAAAGGTAGGTGCACCAAGAGCAAGCTGTGGGGGACAACCAATCCTTCAAGCTCACAGCAATTGTGGAAGAATCCTTACCAAAGTCAGGAGCCTTGCTTGTAGCCAGCATGGAATCAGAGTCAGCTCCTCCTGCTGTCACAGACCTGCTTCCTGCACACGCTGCTCCAGTTGAGCCTATTCTTGCCATCCCAGCCGAGCACAGTCTTGCATCCAGTTCCAAGCCTTGTCTCGCTGTTCCAGCACATTTCAGTTTCGCTTCCAGCTTCAGGCCTCGTTGTGACATTCTAGCCAAGCCCAGCCTTGTCTCCAGATCTGAAACTTGCCTTGATGCTCCAGCCAAGCCCAGCCTTGTCTCCAGATCCGAGCCAAGCCTCAACGCTCCAGCCAAGCCTAGCCTTGTCTCCAGATCTGAAACTTGCCTTGAAGCCCTAGCCAAGTCCAGCCTTGTCTCCAGATCTGAGCCTTGCCTTGACGCCCCAGCCAAGTCCAGCCTTGTCTCCAGATCCGAGCCTTGTCTAGACGCTCCAGTCCAGCCTTATCTAGCCTCTGTGGTCAAACCTAGTTTAACCTTTGTGCCTGTTCAGAGACTCATGCCTCAAGCCTCCTCTTTGTCACATGCTGTAGCTCCACCGAGTCTTGCAGCCTCAATAAGAGAATTAGCTGAGTTCTGCCTCATTGTTTTGCTACAATCTGAACCTGCAGCCTTGCCTGACCATCCTCTACTGCCTGGGTGGACTTGATTGAACTTCATTGCCTAATCTATTCTAAGGACTTTTACTGTTGTAAATAGTTATTGTAAATAAAGAGTTTAATAGTAATTCTGCCTGGCCATCTCATAATTTGAACAGGACAGATAGAAGCTGAAGGAATGAGTATAAAGTTGGTTTATTTGGTCAAGGTTAAAATAAGATACGTTTGCATAAATCTGGGATCATTTAATGGATTTTTTGCTGATGCTAGGACTGAAATGTTAATGCTTTATGGATTTGTGTATGGATAAGAGATGGGTTATGGGAAGAAGAGATACTGGCATGTAACATTGTAAGGGGTGATGAATTATTAAGTTTGTACTTGTGATGAAAATTAGAAGCTATTTATTTAAATATTTCTTTTTTCTTTCCCTTATTCTTCTTTTTTCTGTATACCTTTTATTCTTTTATCCTTTCCTTTCCCTTCTTTCTGAGTTTAGTTTGCATTTTCTTTTACTAATATTAAAACTTTCAATAAAAATTATTAAAAAAACAATAAGCATATCTGATTCTCTGCTCTGTGTTGAACCATTTCCTAAGGGCTCATTTTATTCTCAAATTTATGCAAACTCCAAGGTTTGCACAAAATATTCCATTATTCAAGAATATTTACAGCATTTTATTGTATGCTTTTCTTTTTATTTCTTTTTTACATTTAGAGCACAATTCTGGTCTGTACCCCACCGCCCCACCACCTCCATCCAGCATACAGCAAACTTCCCAAAATTTGGTCATTGACACCTCTCAGCCCTTTGTGATCAGAATTCTGCCAAACATCTCACCTGACTAATTAACATATTGATCTCCACCACCACCACCCCGCAATGTTATGTCCTCTGCAAATTTGCTGAACATCCCTTTTATCCCTTTGTCTAAGTCATTTATAAAATATTGAAGAGCACTTGGCCCAGGATAGAACTGTGAACTGCACCACTGCAGACCTCTCCCCATGTAGACATAAATCCACTAAGGTCGTTCAACCATCTGCAAATCCATCTGGCAGTGGGACCACATTGTTCTAGTTCATCAAGAAGGTGGCTGTGGTCTACTTTATCCCTTGCCTTACTGAAGTCTAGGTCATCTACATCCATAGCACTCCCTTGGACTACTAATCTAGCAGCCAGAATAAAAAATACTCTTATGCAAGCATTCTAGCTAAATGTTATTTTGCCTATCCTTTCAGAGATCACCATTTCCCGAAAGAGATTTCCCTCTGTCTCCATCACTCCTGGATACTCCTCATCTCTCTAGCATACTAGGCAATTAATTTGGAGGCTGCTTGGGAGGTGGAACGAGCTTGGTTTCTAGTGCCTGCCTTTGCTTTGAAAATGCAAACCCATCACCTCCCTGCCTAGGAGACCCCAAGCCATGCCTCCCTTGACTTGAATGTTGATTCAAACTGTGGTGGGGGTGCCTGCCCATTCAGTACAGTTGATTATTTCTTCTGCTTTCCGCATTAAAGTTTTGCTGCCTACAGAACCATCAAAATGAAACAAAAGCCTTTATTTCCAACCACACTCCCTAGTAAAAGGGTGAGAGTGAGGGGAAGGGTTGGCTGCTGCTCTGAGAATGGAAGAAGCCTGCCTGGCTTCTTGGGCATTGCCAGACAGGCTGATCAGACCAGCAGCTCTTCCAAGCAAATGTTCCCCGGTTAATCTCTAGAAGCATCCCCAAACTTCAGCAGCACTGTCTGCAACCTTTGCATTTGGTGAAGGCATGCACCAAATGTCTTCCTATTGGGTAAATGTAGCACCATTTGATTGCATGTAGTAAACATACTTTTTCAAACCAACCAAGGTATATATAACACATTTTACAAAGAAGAAAGTGCTTTGTATATGAAAGGAATGTTCTGGTTACTTCCCCCTGCCCCCCTCAAAAGCTGAGGAAAAAATCATTCATTCATTCATTCAATTTCTAGGCCTGCCCACTCACAAAAAATTGGGTGGCCTTTTTTCCCCCCTTGATCCAAAATCCCAGAGCACGTATGTCTGAGCTATTGAGGTTGTACTCTCACTAGTAATTAAGGATAGCTGTTACATTTAAAGTGGCCTTACTAGTGTTAGTCTCCTGCAAGTACAGCACTGGTGACCTCATGGGCACATCCTGTTTAGCTGTTTCAATCCTTTATATCTCCTATAATGCTGGGAGAGGGGGGGCAGCCTTAATTTCTTTATTCCTACAACTTTTCCTTGCTAATGCTTCCCACAAATTATTTTTCTAAACTGTATTCAAATTGACAGCTAGAGAAAGGGATAGAAAACAGACAATAAACACTAGTTTTAAAATCACCTTTTTACTCCTCATTAGGTTTTAAAGTAGAAAGTCAACTTAGCGGTGGAGGCACAAGAGGGGATGCAGAGATGTGATTTGCAGAGAAGAATTGATGGGTGGGTTTTAGCCCACATTTTTTGCCACCCCGCCTCCCTCCCATTGTCTGATTCTCCTTTGGGGGAACCCCATGCTTCCCCCTTCCCTACATTCATAGTGTCTGAGCAAAGATGGGTTTATGGACAGAGGCCTTTTGCCCAAATAACATCTGCTTTTCCGCAGCAGCATGGAGCTTTCAGAAAGAGGAAAAGGGGTGCCAGGGTTTCAGAGAAGTTCGTGACATTCATAGCAGCTCTGAAAAGAGTTTTAGTTTGCGTCATGGACTCCAAATGAAAGCAGATGCTGCAAACCTAAAATAGATGACTCTACCCAAAACAGATGTCAAGCCAAACCAGTATCTCCATTAGCAATCATGACAGAAATATATAGACTTGCAAAGCAAAAGTAATTGGAGAAGATCTTGCAGCTCACCTTCATTTAGCTCCAAACAGCCAAACCTTCTGCAGCCCCCAAATGCCAACCACTGGACCCTCACATGTCCTCCTGAAAGCGATGACTCCCTTTTGCAAGGGAGCAAGAGCTGGAAGTTGTTGTTTATTCGTTCAGTCGCTTCTGACTCTTCATGACTTCATGGACCAGCCCACGCCAGAGCTTCCTGTCGGTCGTCAACACCCCCAGCTCCCCCAGGGACAAGTCCGTCACCTTTAGAATATCATCCATCCACCTTGCCCTTGGTCGGCCCCTCTTCCTCTTGCCTTCCACTCTCCCCAGCATCAGCATCTTCTCCAGGGTGTCCTGCCTTCTCATTATGTGGCCAAAGTACCTCAGTATTGCCTTTAATATCATTCCCTCAAGTGAGCAGTCTGATGTTATTTCCTGGAGTATGGACTGGTTTGATCTTCTTGCAGTCCAAGGCACTCTCAGAATTTTCCTCCAACACCACAGTTCGAAAGCATCTATCCTCCTTCTCTCAGCCTTCCTTATGGTCCAGCTCTCGCAGCCATATGTTACTACTGGGAACACCATTGCTTTAACTATGCGGACCTTTGTTGTCAGTGTGATGTCTCTGCTCTTAACTATTTTATCGAGATTGGTCATTGCTCTTCTCCCAAGGATTAAGCGTCTTCTGATTTCCTGACTGCAGTCAGCATCTGCAGTAATCTTCGCACCTAGAAATACAAAGTCTTTCACTGCTTCTACATTTTCTCCCTCTATTTGCCAGTTATCAATCAAGCTGGTTGCCATAATCTTGGTTTTTTTTGAGGTTTGGCTGCAAGCCAGCTTTTGCACTTTCTTCTTTCACCTTCATCATAAGGTTCCTCAGTTCCTCTTCGCTTTCAGCCATCCAAGTGGTATCATCTGCATATGTGAGATTGTTAATGTTTCTTCCAGCGATTTTAACTCCAGCCTTGGATTCCTCAAGCCCAGCATGTCGCATGATGTGTTCTGCGTACAAGTTGAATAGGTAGGGTGAGAGCCCTGCCGTACTCCTTTCCCAATCTTAAACCAGTCCGTTGTTCCGTGGTCTGTTCTTACTGTTGCTACTGGTCGTTATACAGATTCCTCAGGAGGCATACAAGATGACTTGGTATCCCCATACCACTAAGAACTTGCCACAATTTGTTATGGTCCACACAGTCAAAGGCTTTAGAAGAGTCAATAAAACAGAAATAGATGTTTTTCTGAAACTCCCTGGCTTTTTCCATTATCCAGCAGATATTGGCAATTTGGTCCCTAGTTCCTCTGCCTTTTCTAAACTCAGCTTGTACATCTGGCAATTCTTGCTCCATGAATTGCTGAAGTCTACCTTGCAGGATCTTGAGCATTACCTTACTGGCATGTGAAATGAGTGCCACTGTTTGATAGTTTGAACATTCTTTAGTGTTCCCCTTTTTTGGTATGGGGATATAAGTTGATTTTTTCCAGTCTGATGGCCATTCTTGTGTTTTCCAAATTTGCTGGCATATAGCATGCATTACCTTGACAGCATCATCTTGCAAGATTTTGAACAGTTCAGTTGGGGTGCCGTCGTCTCCTGCTGCCTTGTTATTAGCAATGCTTCTTAAGGCCCACTCAACCTCACTCTTCAGGATGTCTGGCTCTAGCTCACTGACCACACCGTCAAAGCTATCCCCGATATTGTTATCCTTCCTATACAGGTCTTCCATATATTCTTGCCACCTTTTCTCAATCTCTTCTTCTTCTGTTAGGTCCTTGCCATCTTTGTTTTTGATCATACCCATTTTTGCCTGGAATTTACCTCTGATGTTTCTAATTTTCTGGAAGAGGTCTCTTGTCCTTCCTATTCTACTGTCTTCTTCCACTTCGACTCATTGCTTGTTTAAAAATAATTCCTTATCTCTTCTGGCTAACCTCTGGAATTTTGCATTTAATTGGGCATATCTCCCCCTATCACTCCAGGTCTTGTTTTTACCGACTGTATAGATGTCTGCCACCTTTGGCTGCAAAGGATGTAGTCAATCTGATTTCGGTGTTGTCCATCTGGTGAAGTCCATGTATAAAGCCATCTCTTAGGTTGTTGGAAGAGAGTGTTTGTTATGCAGAGTGAATTGTCTTGGCAAAATTCTATCAGCCTGTGTCCTTCGTTTTGTTCTCCCAGGCCATGCTTACCTGTAATTCCAGGTGTCATTTGACTGCCCACCTTAGCATTCCAGTCTCCTGTGATGAAAATAACATCTCTTTTAGGTGTATTGTCCAGTAGGTGCTGCAGATCCTCATAGAACTGCTCTACTTCAGCTTCTTCAGCATCTGTGGTTGGGGCATATATTTGGATCACTGTGATGTTAGATGGCTTGCCCTGAATTTGAATTGAGATCATTCTGTCGTTTTTTGGATTGTATCCAAGCACTGCTTTAGCCACTTTACTATTAATTATGAAGGCTACTCCATTTCTTCTGTGGTCCTCTTGTCCGCAGTAGTAGATCTGGTGGTCATTTGATGTGAAGTGGCCCATTCCAGTCCATTTCAGTTCACTGATGCCCAAAATGTCTATCTTTAATCTTGACATCTCACCAATAACCACATCCAATTTGCCCTGGCTCATAGATCTTACATTCCAGGTTCCAATGGCGTGTTGATCCTTAGAACATCGGATTCGCCGTTCACCACCAGCACCGTCGGCTGCTAGCCGTCCTTTCGGCTTTGAGCTAGCTGCGTCATCACGTCTGGGGCTAGTTGAACACATCCTCTGTTCCTTCCCAGTAGCATTTTGATCATCTTCCGACCTGCGGGTCTCATCTTCCGATGGTATGCCGACATATCTCTGGTTGTACTGATCCATTTAGTTTTCACGGCAAGAATACTGGGGTGGGTTGCCATTACCTTCCCCAGGGATCGCGTTTAGTCTGACCTCTCTGTCATGACCTTCCTGTTTTGGGTGGCCTTTCATGGTTTAGCTCATGGCATCATTGAGGTGCTCAAGCTCCAGCATCACGACAAGGTAACAATCCTTTGCTGAAGAAGAGCTGGAGGGCAGGCACCAAAGCACCTGGAATGGCCAAGGGGCCTGGAGGACTTTCTAGGGCATTGCAGGCATTGGCAGCAATGCCATCTTTGTGCTTTCACCCACTTATCACTTGGCTGGGAGAGGCAGGACTTAGTGGTTAAGCTTGCTTACAAGATAGTTGGGGAATAAAAACTATGGAGCCAAACCCTGAACCGATGGATGACCTCACCCAGCGAATTCACATAGATGTTAAATAGGAGGGGAGAGAGCATCAAACTCTGAGGCAACCCACAAGTAAGGGACGATGAGCACGATCTCTCCCCTCCTGCCAACACTGACTGACCACTGAGGAAGGAGCACAGTGCCTTGTGCTCCCAGCCCCTGTAGCCAGTCCAGAAGGACACTGTGGTCAATGGTATCAACAGCTGCCGAGAGACCAGGGAGCACAAGGGGGGATGTACCACCCCTATCCCAGCTCTGCCAAAGGCCACCAAGTGTGCCCAATGCCATCTCCCTACTACACCCTAGTCTGAAATGCAATGGAAGTGGGTCCTGATAATCTGCTTCCTCCAAGATCCTCTGCAACTGCCATTTGACCACCTTCTCCACAATCTTCCCCAAAAAGGGAAGACTGGAAACCAGCTGATAGTTATCCAGAACGAAGGGGTCCAGCGATAGCCTCTGAAGGAGTGGGCGTACCACCGCCTCCTTCAAGACTGGTAGTACTACTGCCTCCCTCAAAGAGGTTGATACTACTGCACGGATCCATCCGCCGGTCACTTCCCAGGCCACTGTAACAACCCAAAAGGGGCTGGGATCTGACAGATGGGTGGCTGGATCAACAGATTGCAGGACCTTGTCTGCATCCTCAGGAGCCACTACATGGGCATTGGGTCAATGAATGTGCACAACTGTGACCTCCACAGGGAACAAAGATCCTAGAGCCAACCCACAGGTCCTCTGAGGGCCAGACTTTCCAAGGTCTCAGGCAGAGACTTTCTAAAGCAGGTGCATCAGCCACACTAGCCAGGTAGGGGTCTGTCATTGGGGTGGGGTGGGGAATAATTCCTACCTCTTACCCCAGCCCTGCCCAACATCCCACGAGGACAGGACCGGCAAGGCTTCGGGAGGAGGTGGGGCTTGGCCACTGCAGCCAATCAGGGAGAGGGGTCTCTACACCTCTTCAGCCACCCTGGACCCCCATCTTTTCTCCTGGGAGGACTAACCCAGAGTATGTGTGGGGGGCAGTGGGGCAGCTTGGATACTGCCCTGCAGTTGACTGTATTGTAGTTTACGTGTAGTCTACAGTTGCCCTGGTAGTGTTTTGGATGATATCCGCTCCAGTACTGGTTGGGTTCATACAACTTGCTGCCCCACCCGATTTAGTTAAGCATGCAGGTGGAAGGAGACTATTCTTAATCCGGAGACCATCCCCATGGGGACCTCATCTGCTCAGCAGAAAGGAAGCAGTGAGGACTGGCTAGTTTAGAAGCCAGGCTGTTCGTCTGAGCAGACTGCCCTGCCCCACTGCCCAGGAACCAAAGGGAGAGGACACCATCCAGCACCTCACCAGAGAGGATAGGGAAGGCAGCCAGGCCCTTTCCGGCCTCCTCCACTCCTTGCCTGGATGGACATCTGGCTTTCTTCCTTTGACCCAACACCCCAGGGTTTCCCTCCCTCTCACCCCGGAGTGCTTTCTTGGCAATGGGCGTCTGTAGAAGCCAGTGCTGGGTGTCTAGCAAAAGGAGAAAAGGCTCAGCTCCTCGGTCCTCTGGGCTGCTGCCATGGGCTGTCCTGCCCGGGGGCATTTTAAGCTTTCCACTCCATGTGGCTTCATGTGTCTGAGCTCAAACACAGCCTGGGTTCCACGGGTGGAAACAGGGCAGCATTTGGGTCAGAAGCCCCTTTCATGGGAAGCGAAAGGGGTGTGGGTTGAGGAAGCTGCACTGCCAAACAATTCAGGGAAGGGTCCTGCCCGGGAATAGGCTGCAATTTGCAAGCTGTTCCAACGGTATGACCTCAAAGTGGAACATCTTTCCAAAGGAAGGAAAAGCTGGCAAGGGCAAGGGGGCAGAGAAAGACTCTCCTCAAAAGGATTGCCCTCCTCTGGGGCCGTGTTTGCACAACATCCTGACCCATGGTTGGTCGAACCATGATTAGCTGGAACTCCAGGATTTGTATGACACCAGGGTGAGACTGCAGAACACTCTGGGCTGGAAAGAGGATGCCTGGATGAGGTCCAGTGGGCTACAAGCCACAGCCAGGGCCTCCTGGAGAACTGGCTGGTGGCTGACTGAGGTGGGAGTCTAGGGCTAAGTGCACAACGCAGCAGCCAGTGGCAAGAAAGGGGATTTGGTTAGTTGTTACAGGAGGCATAAATTCAGCCCTGTCGGTTTTCCCCAGCAGCAGCTCCTCTGCCTTTCTTGGAGAACCTCTTGGTCTTCAGGTGAGCGACATCGCCATCTAGCGGCCATGGTGCTTTTTTTTATAACAACAAAACCTAGAGACTTAGCAGAAACTCCTCTCCTGCTAAGATGGACGCTGTCCTGCCTTTGGGCTCCTCGTGGGCGTCGCCTGTTATAAAAATAAGCATGGGTGGAGAATAGAAGGAAAGCCAAGGGGTTTCCCTGTATTCTAGCAGCAGCCGCCGCCGTCTCCTGCAGCCAAGCAGGAAGAGTTGGAGTGTGAAATATTTTGGTTTGGCGTTGGTTCATGTTCTCAAGCCTCCAACTTCATCCCAATTGGCTTGACAGAATAGTTTAGTAACTGATTCTGTCACTGCAGCTAAACCAATTCAAACATAATAAAATCTTGTACTTGCCGTTGTTCTCTAAAACGAATAGCGTGTTAAATACTTAGCAGGAGATAATTATAATTATTTAGGTATAACCCTAAGGCTCAGAAGCAAACATAGAATGGCCTCTATGATAGAGAGCTGCGCCTGAATAGAAAACGGGCTTTCCTTTGTGTTGGGAACAAATTTGTTTTGCTCACTCAGGTTCTGCCACTCCATTTCAAGACGGATCTGGCGTATCTGATAGAGCAACCATTCAAAACTGAAGAGGTCTGGGAAGCCCCCCTTTTTTTTCTGGTGCCTTTGAGAGAAGGTTGACTCCTGGCGACTGCCTGGACTGGGCCTTGCTTTTGTCTTGGCAAGATTCTTGGCAGTACTTTGCCATTGCCTTCTCCGGGAAGCCACTAGAGGGCAGCAAAGAGATACAGGGGGAAAAAAAACAACCCAGATTCTGGTGATCCAGGGTAGAGTCAGATTCTTTAAACAGCTACATTTTGGCCTCTCTCTGCCAAACCACCAGGATTACAAGGATTATGAGGAGAGGAGGGGAGGGAAAAGGGAGGGCATGCACAGACAAACAAATGACCCCCCTCCCCAGTTACCTTGCATTATTTATTAATTTAATTTAATTATCACTTGGCCATATATGCCACTCCAATGAGACTAGATTATAGATTCACTCCCAGTGCAGTACTACTCTGACCACACACAGTAACAGTTGTGGTCTTGCACACATCCTGCACAGCAAACATCTTTAACTTGCAAAGTGGTAAAGAAAAACTGCAGCAAGCCACCAAGTCAACAAGTTCAAACCGGCTTTGGTAGCACAATGCATCAACTGTGTTGTGTTCTTTCATGGATGTTTCTTCAGGGGGATTCCAGGAGAAGTTGTAACTTTAGAGCTTTTCACTATGCTTTAGACAGACCACTCTCATGGTTCTGTTTTGCCTCTCTTCACTCATCTCCAAAATCCTTCCTCTTCCTGTCTGCTGAAATGTCTCATGGGACTTTTTGTATTGGACACTACAATGTGCATCATAGAATATTGGCTTTGATGGGATCTTCAAGGTCATCTAGTCCAATCCCCTCCCTAATGCAGGAATGCAAAACAGCATCCCAAAAGTTGGCCATCCAGCCTCTGTTTAGACACACCTAATCAACAGTTTATAAAAGCGCATATAGGGTGCAGTTCATGTACATGCATAACGTAAGCTTAGCATTCAATACACAACCATGTCTGTGTTTTGAAATGCATGCTCCAAGCCCATACAGAAAAAGGCATGAGAAAATGCAAAATGCCCAGAGTATAACAATGAACAAACAGAGACAGAAGCGCAAAGTGATTGTCTGCTTTTCAAATGTGCTAGAAGGCCAGCTCTAGAGTGTACACGTTGTTTTGTCTGTCCTTATGGAGCTTCTGAAGAAGACAGTCTCTGGTTGCTTGCAGAAAGCATACTAGTCTCAAACCAGTGGGAAGGAACTGAGAGTACACCTCAGCTGCAGAGAGAGCAAACCAGTCCAAGATGTTGGCATTTACGTCACTTGAGTGTATGCTTAAGTGCATACACATGTGCCATCACATGCACATTCAGTATTACCTCCAGCATTCCACTTGTGAAGGCCACACACATGAAGTCCAGCTACCACACAGAAAGTTTCACAAAAATCGGCGGTAGCTTATCTTCTGCACAATCCAGCAAAGGCATGATGACCGAAGAGGGGGAAGAAGAGTCTTCTTCTTGTGGTACCCAACTGGGTGGTCTGCTGCTGGCCAGAGTGTCACCTCTGAGCTGCACATGGGTCTCCTATGAACACAAGCATCTGTTGGGGCAACTGACAAAACTTGTGTTGCAAAATTGTGATGTGTACTTCACCCATTGTCTACTGGTATGGGAAAGACATAACTAGTCATAACAGTAATGACTAACATCTGACTCCAGTACAAGGAATTTAAAGTGAAACTCATACTGCACCATTCTATACTCCTTATTTAATTTGGCCAGGTACATTTCATTTACGCAGATGGTATCTGCGTATCTTGTACGCAGCTTACAGTATGCACTTGCTTGGATGTAGGTACATCTATAACAATAAATAGTTTATCTTCTTACCACTAAGAATATAATTTTAACTTGTATTTAATCATTTTAAGTTGTGGAGCAGTCTATTTTACAGGAATTTATAACAAATTATATTTAAATTATGCTACTCAACTAAGGGCTATTTTTATGTTAAGTTTATGTGTATTATTTTAATTAATAATTTAATTAAATTAATTTAATGGACTGAGATGCCCTCCGAACAGTCACTCATGCCCTTGTCATCTCCCATATAGACTACTGCAATGCGCTCTACATGGGGCCACCCTTGAAAAGTATTTGGAAGCTTCAGCTGGTCCAGAATGCGGCTGCGCGGACAGTTATTGGGGCTGTAAAATCAGCCCATGTGACACCACTGTTACGCGAGCTGCATTGGGTACCAGTTTGCTTCCGGGTCCAATTCAAGGTGTTGGTTATCACCTTTAAAGCCCTACATGGCATGGGACCAGAGTACCTGAGGGACTGTCTCGTCCACATAACATCAACCCGTCCCACCCGGTCAGGCAGGGAGGGCATGCTACGGACTCCATCAGCAAAGGAATTTCATCTAATGGGGTCCAGGAGGTAGGCCTTCTCTGCAGTGGCGCCCGCCCTTTGGAACATCTTGCCCCCAGAGGTGAGACAGATTTCCTCATGGACTTCCGGAAGAAACTTAAGACCTGGTTCTGCTGCCTTGCTTGGGAGGGGGAGAGAGATAGCTCCACCTGGGGATGACTGGCGCCATAGCACCCCTTAGTGACCCATCTCCACTTGGATTTCATGTTTGCTTTTATGTATATTTTAATGTAATTTTTATCTGGCTATGTTTTAATGCTATTTATTGTAAACTGCCCAGAGTCCCCCATTGGGGGAGGTGGGCAGTGATATAAATTTAATGAATGAATGAATGAATGGATTGGTTGTGATATTTGATTATTTATACCTTTTCCGTTTTTTCCAGCATTATTATAACCCTATATTTGTGACTACCGATTAAGGCTCATAAGCCGAAACACATTTAGTCAGGTTTTTGGATGCTAGCTAGTAGGTTTGCTTGATTATCCTTGTCTTTGTATTTATTTTTATATATTGGCTGTTTGGGGCCTTTTTCATTGTTTTTTCTATTGTTACTATTGTACTTTATGTATGCTTTTATAATTCTACATCCAACATTAGTAGACAACATTGTATAGTATAATTTGTGGCCCATTACGTTACTACTCGACCTTGTTGCTAACTTGTTTTTATCCGGTTGTGTTCCCTTTTTTGTTCATTTCTTTCAAGGACCCCACAAACCTGCAGTTACTGCTAACTCGTCAGATAAAATTGCTCAGATTTGCTCCAAGTTGGACTCTGGCCTTGAGGCAGGTCCTACAGAGCTGACGGAGGCATGGCCAGGCTTTGTGTGGTCCTGTTAGTCCTGAGGAAGCGACTTGGCCACCTGTATTGTAGAACCATGTCCCTTCTGGCTAGCCAAGGCTTTTTGAGAGACAATGTGGGGCTGGGTCCAGCAGTGGTAAATTCATCCTTGAGAGACAGGGTGGTCCCACCAGTGCTTAAGGAGGTGGTCACCTCTTCTCTCCTCAAAATGCCATTGCTGGACTCCACCACTTTGGATAAATTTTGCCCTGTCTTTCCCTTTTTAGGGAAGGTGGTTGCACTGCAGCTTCAGAGCGCCCTGGAGGAAACATTATCTGGACCCCTTCCAGTCAGGTTTCAGACCTGGGTAAGGGATCAAGGCGGTACTGATTGTACTGTGCTTGGCCTCTGACAGGAGTAGGATTGGGGTGGCGCACCCATCCTTGCTCCTTGATCTCTCAGTGGTTTTTGATACCGTCAATCATGATACCCTTCTGGACTGGCAGTGGTTTTCCTCTCTCCTCCAGGGCGTTCTAGTCGGGAGCTCAGTATGCCTGTTACACCGCTGCTCTGTGAGCTGCCCTGGCTCAAGGGCTTCCAGTCGCTATTCACGGTGCTGGTTGTTACCTGTAGAACCCTCTGTGGCCAGACCAGGTTATTGGCAGGACTACCTCTCCCCAATGGTTTCTATTCATCCCACTCAGTCTGACAGGAAAGGGGCACGGTCCAGATCCCCTCAATTATCCATGGGACCTAAGCAGCATACCTTTTCTGCCACAGCATCTGCTCTCCAGAATGCCATAACCCCCAAGATGAGGTTGGCCCCGACCCTGCTGGCTTTTTGTGAAGTGTTGGAAGACCTGAATGTGCTCCAGGGCCTGGGGCTAGATGGCCTGCTGAGGGGTTTTCCTTGACTGTTTTGTATGGGTTTACCCTCAGCAACCATTGTAGGATTTTACTCTTTGAGAATGATTTTTGACATGTTATGAGCTGTCCAGAATCACATTTGCAGGATGGGTGGCCTTATAAATTGACTGAACACGCGAGTGAGCCTGTTCCCAGGCAGAACCACAAATGTGCCATGGAAATTGCAGGGCATAACTATAGATGCCCACCCATTTACTTTTGTTACTTAAAGGATCACCACCACTAGGATTTTATTTATCCTTTTCTTTTCTGGCCCAGCTCCAGCACATTGAGCAAACCCAGCTAACCGATCTCCGGAAGAGCTGTCAGAGCAGTTAAGAGCTGGCCCTCCTAGGGTTAGGAGTATGCCACTCAACTGTGTGCCCAGGTTTGCCCCATTTCTCTGCCAGCAGTTTGTTGAGTACTCACAAGCATTTCTCTGTGAGAAAGGCTCAACTGCTGACATCTTTGTAATCCTGTGAAAATGGAGGAGCAAGGAAGAAAAAATGGTGCGTGCTGGGCGAGTCCGACTGCAGACTTTCATCTGAAAACTGTTTTTATTGCAATATTAGTATTTTAAGAGGCACCTCCTGACTTTATTGAGATTTCAGGTGGAGGAAAATAAAGGTATCTATTTTGTTTTCGGCATCTCCAAGTATAGAGAGAAAAGTGTTCCTCACCTGGACAAAGCCAGACACAGTCCTTAGTCTGTCCCGCCAAAAGAACTCAAGAGCCACCCCACCATCACCTGCCGGGAATCAAACAGAAGACGCCCGGGTCCCCGCCTAGGAAGGCTAATGTTACCTTTCTGCAGCGGGCGGCAAAACCTTTTCTCCATGTCCTCTAGTCATCTGTTGTTGTTTTTATCTCGCCTTTTAAAATTATATTTTGGCCAACTCAAGA
This sequence comes from Candoia aspera, assembly GCF_035149785.1. Lineage (NCBI taxonomy): Eukaryota > Metazoa > Chordata > Lepidosauria > Squamata > Candoiidae > Candoia > Candoia aspera. Next base: position 117,535,985 of record NC_086157.1, read on the forward strand.
TGGCAGAGAGAGAGAGCCAGTTAAGGCTCTGGGCTAGAAACCCAGGAGACGGTGAGTTTGAGTTCCGCCTTAGGCATGAAGGCCAGCTGGGTGACTTTGGGCCAGTCACTCTCTCTCAGCCCAACCCACCTCACAGGGTGGATGTTGTGGGGAAAATAGGAGGAGGAAGGAGTATTAGGTATGTTCGCCACCTTGAGTTATTTATAAAAATAATAAAGGTGGGATTAAAAAAACTAACCCTTCCCCTGCTTTCTCTTTTCCCCACAACAACCCTGTGAGGTAGGTTGGGCTAAGAGAGTGAGTGACTGGCCCAAAGTCACTCAGCCGGCTTTCACGCCTATGGGAAGCCTAGAATCACAGTCTCTTAGTTTCTAGGCCAGCACCGTAACCACCTCACCTCACCCCACTGGCTTTCGTGGAGGTATGCAAGGGAGTAGCTAGGACTGCCCAAGGCCTAAATCCTCCAAGAGCAAAGATATAATTGGATCCTCACCTATCATTTGCTTTTCCTTGGGAGCTGGTAGGGAAATGGCAGATGGCAAGAGAAACTATCTGTTGAGTCACCAAAATATAACCCAGAGCTAGCTGAAATCAGTAGAAAGGAAGTGCTGCACAAGAAGTTGGGCACAGGAGACGGAGATCCAAGGGTTTACAAAGGAAATTGTAAAGTTCCCCCTGGAAGTCCACTGGAATTACAAAGGAGACCCTCTTACTGACAGTGGCTGTCCGTCTAGGAGGTAGGAAAGGAGACAGGGCTCCATGTCTAATGAAGAGTTTTAGTGTGCGTGACCCCTCCCTGCTTGGCTGCCTGGACTCCTTGCCCCAGCCAGGTGCCACCTACGGACTGTCTTCCTGATGCAGGAACGCAGCTCTTCTTGGAGGGGCTGCCACTGTTTCTAAAGGAGGGGATGCTCTTGAATGTAAGGAGTCATCCAGCCCTGCTTTGATCCTTGTCCTCTCATAGTCAAGTCCTCTTGACCTGTCAGATGTCAAGGCCCAGCCCTCCAGATGCTGCTCAGATCCAGGCAGACAGGAGACCAGTTCAGATGAGTCCCAAAGGAGAAGCAGCTGCCGCCCCCACCAGTAAGAATCACCTCCTCCCGGTCAGGCATGAAGACACTGCTGTGGTTGTGCAGCATCAGAGGCCACTCTAGGAATGCCTGAGAGAGAGAGGAACAAGAGGCAACCTTAGGAACTAGGCAGCTGAAAAACACAAAGGCAGCAACTGGGCAGATCTATCTACTCCCCCCCAAGGGTGGGCTTTTTGCTAACAGATGAAATGTGGGTGAGCAGGCCCCTTGTTCAGAGCTATCACCGAGGTACAGGAAGTGTGAAGTAGAATACGCTTCACCCTTGATAAACAGCCCAAGATGATACAGGAAGCATTTCTTGCGAAGTCTCTTGATTTCTGTTAACTACTTTTGTTCTTTTTCCTCCCCTGCACATAGGAACCAGCAACATCCCTTTCCTGACAGGCTTCCAGTCCTGGGAGGAGGACACCCTTGCAGAGTTTTTGTCCTCAAAAGGTTATCCAGGTCTCTCCTCCTTTTGGGGCATGGAACACCTCAAACATTTCTGCGTTCCCTCTGCTCCTCACTTTGTTAGAGAAGACTGGATGTTCTTGGGACCTGCTCTTCGGAGCAGCTGAGCTACACAAGTTCTGCCTGAGATCCCGTTTCTGGGCTCAGTGTGGATCTGAGGCAGAGACAATGGCTCCTGCTGGTCGGCTGTTCTTGGCCTGTCCGGTGCTTCAGCCAGACCTGAAACCACAGCAGGCCCCCAATATTCCATTCACGTGCCTGTTTCCTGATATACAGTGTGATTTATCAATTCAGAAATGCATTTGTAGCAAGGCTCATGAGAAGGAAAAAAGTCCACCAGAAGGTGGGAAAATGAGAAGAGGCGAAAACGCAGAGTAACTCAACTCCTCTCTTGGCTCAGCCTTCTCTATCAAGAGGGGAACTGCTTCCCCCCAGCAAACATGGCCTAGGAGTATCTGTCTTCTTTGAATAAATTTAACTCTCTAGGGCCAAAGGAACTGCATATCTGAGGGTCCTTGCTGATGCTCTAGCAGCTGGACCCACCATCTTCTGCAGAAGACAACTGAGCTAATGAACTTGGTAATTCAGATACCGAGGAACAAAGTACCAGTATCAAAGCCAAAAGATCAGGTGCAGCCTCTCCTGCCGCTGACCCTGACCAAGTGTGCTCAGCCCCAGTGGGGAGAAAGGCCAAGGGTAGCCCCAAGTCTATCTTCTCCCTCCCTCCAAATTGTCCCAAAGCTTCAACTCACTGTATCAATGTGATACTCCATAAGGACTCTTGTCTCCAGGTCTATCACAGCAACACCAGGTACTGAAGGAGCACTGAACCAGACTCCACCCACAAGCAAGAGTTTACCACAGTGCACGTGAGCTGTGTGTGAATACCTGGACAGAAGACCAAAGAGAAAGGGTGGGTTAGTCCTCCAGAGCTAGGTCAGTTCCAGCTTCTCCAGGGCCCAAACCCTAACCCTTTTCAAACAATATTTCACTTGTCTGGGGGTGCTCTGCCACTTTGACCAAACCAAACATTGCTCCTTGTAAAGCAAGAGATGTGAGGCTCTCGTTTGTATTCTATGGAAAGAATGAGACCCAGCCAGACCTCTTCATTCAGGGGTAGCTAGGACTCTTGAGTAGGGGAGCTGGGCCAGGAGACATTTCTCAGCTATGCCCCCATATTATGGAACTGTCCTTCTGGAGAATCAAGATTAGCCATTGAGTTAAAATGGAGCTTTTCCAGAGGGCTTTTAAAATTGTACTTTATTAAAGGAATGCCATATATGCTTCCTACTCCTCTAAAACACACACATTTTTTTGCTCTTGCAATTATTGTATTTGATTACAACTGTGGCTATTTTGTTTATATATTCGCTATTATCTTTGTACGCTGCCAAGAATCACTTGATTATGGCAGTTCAAAAATCCAATAAGCAAGCAAATAACAGATGCAGAGCAGTAGATTCTCAGCATGTTGCTGCAGGGCAGATCAGCCTGGCACCCCTGGGTCAGCCTTTCAGGCTTGAACCAGACTCCTGCCACTCAATGTCCCTATAGAATACAGAACCAATGGCTTGGTGGGGCAACTCATAGCATCTCCAGAAGAGACTAATTCAACATTCAGAACTAGCGATCCTTCCACTTTATTTCATTTTATCATCTGGGGAGATACTGGGGGTGGGATGTTAGCTTGGGAGCTCTGGCATGGGGGTATGCGTCAGTGGTTTGTGCTTTTATTGAGCCTCAATGCAGTTTTGGTTAGTTCCTGCTTTAACGTAATTTGCTGGTTTTGTTTGCTACCAGGAGTTTCTTGGATAGATGGGAGGCCATATAAATTGGATTAGTAAGTAACTAACTTTGCAATTACTTCCCCAAAGGCAGTGAAAATCGACAACTGCTGCCTGGCAAGAGAAAAGGAATTCTTCCAATTTATGTGGTGATGGGTACCTTCAGCCTTGACTCCTACTGCATCTCTTCCCTGGCCCCCCTATTTAGAACTCCACGCAGTGCCCCATCTGCCAGGCTGCCCCCGCCTCCTGCTTCAGAAGCTGCGTGGAAAGTCAGGGGGATGGGGAGGAGAGCAGCCCCCTCACACTCCTGGCCACATTTGTCCTCAGGGCTTTCCAGAGTTGAGAGGGCAGAAGCCACGTGGCCCCTCTTCCTTGGTCCAGAAAACAATACCAGGAAAGCTGCGGTGCCTTTCTTCCTCTCTGGTTGCTGCAGGAAATGGCTGTAAGGCAGCGCTGGAATTTGGGCTTTCTGCCCAAAAGAAATCAACTCTTCCTCAGCAAGCAGTCTCTTCAAAAGAAATTCTTCTGAACCAGGACTAAGCAGGTTATCTTTTCTTGTGAGTAAACAGGAGCAAAACACACACAATTGCATCTTGAGATACCTGGACTGCCACACAGCCCAGTAAGGGAGGACACGCAGAACTTCTCCAAACCTGACAGGGTATCCATATTTGAGCAGCTTTGTAAATGGAACTGGTGCTTGGTATCGCATAACCGATGATCAGCTGAGTGAAAGAAGTTGTAATAAAATGTTCTGTTTGCAAACGTGATTAAGACATCTGGCCAGAACAAACAGAAACAGTTCAGAAAATACTCCATTCCAGACCAGGGGCACTGGATCTAAGGTAGGCAAAGAATGGCTGGGAAGGAGAAAGAAATGAGACCCGCATTTGATAGCCAAACTGCTCATTCTGATGGAAGTATTGTGGAAAGTCAGCGTCTGAAAATGATGTTTGTGAGACCAGAAGAAAACAATTTCTCCCATGTCTCCCTTCCAAATAGGGAGTACAAGTGTAATAATGTCCAAATTTGGACATCAGAGTTCAGCACATTGTTCTGCTGAGTACTCTAAGAGAGGGGAAAAGAAGTTACTTTATTCAGCTCTCTCCAACAATGTTCCTTAGCTCCTGACACTTCTCATCAGCTTTCATCTTCATGGTTGGAGATCTGAATGGCCGCCAGCTCCTCCTACATGTGAACTGATGGGTAAATTACCTTGTAGACCCTGGTATTTTAATCCTTCTTGAATAGGAACGAGACAGATAATTTATATCGTCTTATTTTTCCTTACGTGTGTAACTTGTAACTGAACAATCACTACAAGTAACATGGCTTGGGGCTGGGCTACTTACGGGACCGCCTCTTTGTGGTTGTTGCTACCTGTCCCATCTGGTCCTGGAGGAGGGGCATGCTCCAGGCCCCATCTGCTAAGGAGTGTCAGTTGGCTGGGCCCAGGAGGAGAGCCTTTTCTGCCGTGCTGTTCATCCTCTGGAATACCATCCCCCCAGAGATTAGGTGGTCCCCATCCCTGTTGGCCTTTCATCTCGAAAGCTTGGCTCTGTGCTCAAGCCCGGGGCCCCAGGTGCGTGACAGAGGCCGTCTCTTGGTTGCGCCAAATGATTGACTGTATTTGCTGTGTTTTAGGCCTTTTCTATAGGTTTTTAAATACTGTTAGCTACCCAGAGACATGGATTTGAGATGGGTGGCCATATAAACCTAATGAAGTACTATGTGTCTCACGTGCGTGTGACACGCGACTGAGACTGAGGAGGGAAGACTGGATAACAGTCCGAATAAAGGTGAATGAACCAAAGGGGTACATAAGAAATCCAGCACAAAGTGAGTATATTAAGATGGGCTGTGGGGGACAAAGACACGCATTACGTCAGAGGATCCACTGCCGTTCTCCTCAGTGGTGCCTTGCCCACTCTGGCTCTGTAGTGTAATGATTGCAGGGGAGCCCCTCTTCAGAGACACAGAAGCTCCCATTTGTCCTCCAGATCTCTTATCTAGAAATGTAGGCTGTCTCTAAGGTGCCTGTATCCACAACAAGAGAGAAAGACTGACAAGGCTCGTGGACCTGCTGGTCAGCTCCCCTTACCACTCATTCGCAGAATGTGGGAAGAGACCTTGGAGATCTTCTAGTGCAATGCCCTACCCTGGGCAGGAATCCTCATACCATCCAAGATAGCCAAGTAGGCACAATTGATATAGTGACACATGTTCTCCAGGAATTTAATGACTCTGGAGAGAAGGGTGAAGGAACTTAGGGTCCAGGTGGTTTCTCCTCAATACTTCCTATTAAGGGCAAAAGCCAAAGTTCTTGAGCAAACTTGAAATGGCTAGAATGCTGATGCAAGTAACAGAGGTTTGGGTTTTTCAACAATGGTAAAACTTCAGGGAGGAGGGGCTACTTTGGAGAGATGGAAATCTCTTAATAAGGAGGGGTTTGAACTTATCTGCCAGAGGCCACTGGACTGACGGTAATGTGAATTATGAAAGCACCTGGGTTAACATAAAATAGTGAGCTAACAAGAGAGATACCTTGCCAGGAATCTGCTGCAAGCTACAAAGCCCATCAGAAGAGATAGATGAAGATTTATTAAAGCAGACAAATGGAACCTCAAAGAACATGAAATGGTCATGATAGGAGATTTCAACTACCCACATATCTGTTGGAAGATCTCCTTAGCTCAAGATGTCAGATACACATGGTGATAATTTTCTCTTTCAAAAAGTTGATGTGGACACTAGGAGAACTGCTGCCTTGGACTGGTCCTTACTAACAGAGAGTACTTGATTGAAGATATTAAAGTGGTGGGAATTTGGGTGCAAGAGACCATGTGCTCAAGCAGCTTGGTCAAAACAGTTGAACTCAGACTTTGTGGAAAGGCTGACTTGAATAAACTAACTGAAATGCTAAAGAAACTGTCATGAGAAAAACCCTTAAAGACAAAGGTGTTGGTGGCTGCAACTTCTTAAAAAAATGAAGGACGGTGTAGTTTCAAACAATATTTATTTATTTATATTTCAAATTTCCATCACCGCCCATCTCCCCCGAGAAGGGGACTCTGGGACGTTTACAATCAATGCTGAGAAAGAAAATTAGGAGCTATCTAAAGGACGCAATGTGGTTGAATAAGCAGCTTGTGAAGGAGCTCAGACTGAAGGATCGTTCCTGGAAATGAAAGGAAGGGCTAGTGGCTGAAGAAGCCTATAGAGCTTCAGTCCGGAAATGTAGGAGTGAGGCCAGGAGGGCAAAGGTGGAAAACAAGCTAAGGCTAGCAAGAGAGGCAAAATCCAGCAAGGGGGGGCTTCTTCAAACATAAAAAAACAAGAGAAAGACAAAGGAGGCAGTGGGCTCACTGCTTACTCCAGGTGGATAAATTATGACAGATGAACCTCCCCAGCACTGCCCCTCCCCCCAAGAAGGAAGAAGGAAGGGGAACTCCTCTTTAGCTTCTGTCTTTACAGCCAAAGAAAACAGCGGCACAGATTGGAAATGGGCAGGGGAGGGTGCAGGCCTGCAAGGATGCAGTCAAATGTCTCCTAGCTACTTTGAATGCCTTCAGCTGCCCAGGCCTCCTGATGAAACACACCCTAAAATACTGAAAGAACTAACGGAAGCGCTGTTGACCCCTCTGTCAATTATCTCTGAGGAGTCTTGAAGAACTGGGGAGAGGCCAGAAGACCGGAGAAGAGCCAACGTGGTCTCTTCTCAAGAAAGGAAAAAAAGAGGATCTCAGCAATTATTGACCAGGGACCCTAACACTGATCCCTGGAAATACGTTACAATGGGCCATTTGCCAGCAGCCTGAAAACAACACTGTGATTGCCAAGAGTCAGTACGTCTTTGTCCAAGAGGTCATGGGAGACAAATCTTCTTTGCTTCTTCCACACGGTGCCTTGGTGAACAAGGGAACTCCACCGCACAGTGTGCTTATAGGCCAGCTGTTAAACTGTGGTTGTGAGGCACGAGAGAGGTAGGTCTGAGACAAGGGTGTCTGCAGAGCCCCCGCTGAGTCTTTCTTGCACGTCGGGGACTGTTGCTTGAGCCCAGGTAGCCAGTCGGTTTCTGGTTGTGTTTTAACCCCATCTATTGGACATGCTGTAAGCCATTTGGAACCTTCTTGGAGTTGGGTGGCCTGAACAAACCCAATCAATCGATCAGTCAATCATTGGGCACACATTCATGCAGTGGGTCTGTGAGCATTCAGAAAAGGTGATCAGTAGAAGCCAGCATGGGTTTGTTAATGCAAGGCAAATCTTATTGATCTTTTTGACAAAGCGACTGGATTAGTAGATCAAAGGAATGTTTTGGATGCTGTAGACCTAGTCTTCAGTAAGGCATTTGATAAAGTTGACTGCAGCTTCCTTCTGGATAAAATGGAACAAATAAATTCAACATTTTCATAAACAGCCTAGATTAGGAGATAGAAGGGATGCTCAGCAAGACTGCAGATAATACAAAACTGGGGGTAATTGCTGACACCTAGAAGACAGCCTCAAGGTTCAAAAGGATCTTGATACTCAAATACTGGGCCTTCTCCAACAAAATGTAGTTCAGTGGTGAGAAAGGTAGGGTTCTGGACTTAAGTACAAAGAAACAGATGTATAGGTACAAGATAGGTGGTACCTGGCTCAGCAGTACTGGAGAGAAGGATCTGGGTGTCCTGGCAGACACAGCTGCCAGAAGAGCTAATGCAATCTTGGACTGCATCAACAGAGGCATAGTACCAAGACTGTGAGAAGTAATATTCTGCTCTGCCCTACACCAGTCAGATCATACCTGGAATAATGTGTCCAGCTCCAATCATCATAATACAAAGACTTTGAGGAACTGGAAAGTGAGCAGAGATGAGCGACAAAGGTGGTGAGGGGTCACCTAAAGCAACCAAATCATTTTGAAGATACAACATTGATTTATTAGCATGCTAACAACAGTGTACACTGAGTTCCCAGCAAAGCACTGGCAGATTGTTGAGTAGCCCTGAGCAAAAGCAGACCCGCAACTTATATACTTTTGTCCTACTCCTTTACAGGACAAAGAAACAGGCAGACATAGTGTAAATTACAGCATGGCACTGGAATGTTTTTGATAAACACATCTGGGTGACCTTCTCATTATTTACCTTTCCCTACTAGGTTGGCATGCGAGCTATACAATCTTTGAGATAATAGTCAGTGAATATAAACAATTTGGTTTAGTGGCCCATTAGTTCCTGACTGATTCTTCCTCCTGTCACCACTCAGGTCAACTGAGCTTGTGTGAACGTTTTAGTGCAAGGGCACTTTAAACAGTTCACATGCATGTGGAGTGTATCTCATGTGCATGGGGGGTTTACCACCAGAGTTTGGCTTTATTCTCCAGCGCTCCTGAGAGTGGGACAAGAACCAGTGGGTGGATGCTTTACAGAGTCAGATCTGAACTCAAAATAAGGCAGAATTTCCTGACAGTAAGAGCTATGGAGCAGTGAAACAGCTTGCCTTCTGGAGTCATGGGGGCTCCATCACTTGAGGTTTTCAAGCAAAGGTTGGATGACCCTTTGGATGGTTGGAGATTCCTGTCCTGGCTAGGGGGCTGGACTAAAAGACCTTTGATTCTAAGATGGGAGATTCACATCTTGGAAGCACTACATTGGAGAAAGATTTGGGTGTGAACGCTGACAACAAGCCAAACACGTGTTTCTGGTGTGAGACAGTGGCTGAATGGGTTAACACAGAAGCAGCATTATATCAGACACATTAAATCATTATTCCTCTCTACTTTGCACTGATGGCACATCTGGAATGCTCTGCATGATTCTGGACACCACATTCCCAGAAGAAAATAGATAGGTTAGAATAAGTTCAGCAGAGAATAATCAAGATGAAACCGGATTTGAGGACATGCCTACTGAAAGAGTGATTTGGATGTACAGACACCAAGGGATAGCTGAACCAGAGAGAATCCATATTTGAATAGAACACAACCTCTTTGAAGGCTTGCCCAGCAAATTATCTCTTTCAGTAATCATGATGGACAGTGAGCTTAATGAACTCTATGATGAATACTCGCTACATACTCCATTTAAACACATAGGTACGTGAGTAGTCTAAAACAATGATGTGCCAAAGACAAGGAGGAAACCCCAAGTATGACTGATGGATATAAATATCAAGAGTCAGGGATTTAAACTTCCATGATTAAGAATTGGCCAAGAGTAGCAAGACCCTCTCCTAGCTCTTTGCATGCTGCCCAGAGTCGCTTGTTTGTGAGATGGGTGGCTATGTTAATTCAAAAGATAAATATAACTTCTAAATTGTTAACAGTATTCCATGACAAAGTTGACGAAAACTAGCTGGCCCATCCCTCCAGTGGCAAATTATATTCATCCAAGGACTATTCAGGGGATTAGGAATACTACCTGGAGGAAGGTTATGAAAAAATGAAGTGGTGAGTCAACCTTCTCCTACACTAACCAGCACTAACCTGAGGACAGCCTCCCTAGAACAGTAGCTCAACAGGATGTATTCCTAGTAGTCCCAAATAGGACCCAAATGACTCCCCGCTTACCACACTGAGAAATCAGCGGAGTTGACTGCATGGGCAGCCAGGACTGAAATTGAAAAAGTGTATCAAAGAGGCACTTATTTGAATCAATAAGCTGATGCAAACTGATTTTGAAACACATTCTGTTGCCTTTTGTGGCTGACATGCCCGCAGGGGACAAAGTTCCTAATATGGCTTCAGATTAGCCAGAGCAATGCTATGGGTCCATCTAACCTAGTAGCAAGACATGTCTTCTCTACAAACTTTTCTAGTTCGTCAAAAAAACCCAACAACCCTGGTTTGTGTTAGGCCTGCCCACAAGAACTTCCAAAGTCTATTCCTTGGCTCCAAGTATGTGGATCAGATTTTGAGATGCGGATATGAAGGAAACGGTTCCTCGTGTGGTCAAGACCACAGAACCCACCTCCCCTCCTTCCTTCTCCCTCCTGGGGGAATGAGCCCATTGCTGTCATTTCCTGTGTTTGTGGCCCTTCCACGGGCAGCCTATCGGTTGAGGGGAGCTGATCAGGTGGTCTAGGAGAGATTGTCTCTGTCACTGTGAAACAATTGTCCTCCTTAAAGACGCTACCCCTCCCCTCTCAAAAAGAACCCACGGTCACCTTGTAACAGCAGCATAGCATCTGGTTCATTTTTTAAGTAACATCCCACCACGTACGACTAGTTTTCAAGCGTAAGTGTGGCCTCAGCTCCAGGGCCACAGGTTCTGTCCTCTGAACTAGCTCGGTTTAACTGCACACAGGCAGCACAGAGGCACCATTTTAAAACAAATGGAAACACTGGGCAGATGAACAGCAGCAGGAAGACACTCCCCAGAAGAACACTGCTTCTCAAACATTTTTTGCTTTCCTCCCTTTCTGAGGAATTTCCTGTTTAAACACTGCAAACATTTATTTTTAACTTAATTCCACACCAGAATGCTACTGGGATTTTTTCTACAAAAGTTTTAGCTGTTCGACAGAACGTGTGAGACAGGTGTCAGCTTCTGAAGTACTGGGGTCAAAGAATGAGTCTGACCAGCCATTAGACACAAAATCCCTGCCAGAGTTCGGATGGGAGGCTGGATTGCTTGCCAGAGCAGCTCGAACCCCGCAGCTGCCAGATTACTGTGCTAGGGGTGGGGCAGGTACTGCTTACTTACCTAGGTGTGAGTGGGGGGCAGGTCTCGACAGAATGCCACTGGAAGCCTCTCATGGTTGGCTTCAGAAACAGAATGCTGCCCAGAGGTTTCTCGGATGCTTCCAGGCCGCCAGCGATGAGCACACCCCCTGCCCAACTACAGGCACTGTGTGAGTGACGGCCAGCTGGAATGGGACCCTCCACTGGAATCTGAGAAGGTGGAGCAGAAGGGAAGATGTGAGCTGCAGCTTTTCTTGCCCAAATTAATAAAAAAAGGGCATCTCTTTCATACTTCCCTGGAAGAAGGAAGCACCTGGCCCAAAGCATCAACCTATTCCAAGGGCTGTCAAGAGAGATTCCTAACTATAGGAAAAACCAGACCTTCTCTCAGAGTTCAGTTTTCACTGCTGTACCTACATACGCATCATGCCATTTTCTTTCTGGCAAGCATTGTTGTGAAAAATGCCCTTACCCCCGCACCCCCAAGCAGCATCCAGTGTCAACACAGTGCACGTATTTCTTAGCTGATGGTGGCACAAAACGGTGGGTTAGCTTGCAAGGCAGCCTCTAGATCAGAGATCTGAGCTCATACAGAATAGAGCAAGCACACTTGGGGAGAAACTGGGCTTTGGCTGATAAATGTGCCAGACTGAAAAAGATGGCACGTACATACCTATGGCTGACAGCAATATTGTAGCCAACTGCTTCCTTTTCTTACCAAAAAGCAAAATGTGAGATTTTATGATGACACTAATAAATGCATCCATCGCTAAATCCTCCACCCTTCAAAAGGATCTGACAGCTTAGCTAGCACAGAATAGGCTGCAAGAACCATCTTTAAACCATCTTGGTGTGAAAGGGAGTGTCCAGCTCATAAAAATCACAGGCTGACGAAGTCATCTCATGCTTGTTAAGGAGACAGTTTTAGCCTCCCAAGAGTCCAAGTCAATCCTGAGCCAGCGGTTTTCCAAACCAGACTTGGATTTTGAGAAGTGTCAAAAGACTGGAGAAGAGCTAATGTTGTTCCAGTCTTTAAAAATGCCAAAAGGTGGACCCAGGAAGCTACAGAACAGTGAGCTTCACACCAATACCTGCAAAAATCCTAGAAGAGATAATCAAGCAGTGGGTTTACAAGCACTTTGAAAAGAATAAAATGATTACTAGAAGCCAGAATGGGTTTGTTAAAAATAGGTCATGTCAGGCAAATCATATGGCTCTTTTGGACATTATGACTAGATTAGTTGGCCAAGAGAATGCAATAGATGTTGTGGACCTAGACTTCAGTAAGGCACTTGACTGTTGACCACAGCCTCCTTCTTGACAAAATGGAACAATGTGCAATGGATGGTCCCACTACCAAATGGTCTGACAGCTGGTTTAACAGCCATACACAGTGCATGGTCCTTGATGGACACACAGAGAGGTATATAGTGGGGCACATCAGGGTTCTGTCCTGGTCCCAGTTTTCTTTAACATTTTCATAAAAGATTAAAGGATAGAAGGGATGTTCAGCTATCAGAAGATGATACAAAGCTTGGGGAGGGGACTGATAGCACCTTAGAAGAGAAGTTCAGGATTCAAAAGAATCTTCATAAACTTTAATATTAGGACCTTTCCAACAAAATGCTGTTCGCGGGTGTGAAATGTAAGGTTCTGCACTTCGATAGAAAAAATGTTTGTAGTACTTGTCTTGAGGAGTAATACGTGAGAAGGATCTGCATGTGCTGGTAGACCACAGATTAAGCATGAGCCAGCAGTGAGCTGCAGCTGCGAAGTGAGCTAATGCAATATGGGCTCCCTCAACAGAGGTAGTGTCAAAATCACAGGGAAGTGATAGTTCCCCTCTACGTTGCACTGGTCAGACCTCACCTGGGATACTGTGTCCAGTTTTGGTCACCTCAATACAGGAAGGATGCTGAGGAACAGGAAAGAGTACACAGAAGAGCAGCAAAGATGATGAGGGGCTTGGAGGCTAAATCCTGTGAGAAATGGTTAAAAGACCTGGGTATGTTTAGCCTAAAAAAGAGAAGGCTGAGAGAAATGTGATACCAGTCCTCCAATACTTGAAGGGCTTCCCAAGAAAGAGGCTGTGGGTTTATTCTCTGTAATGCCCTGGGGTAGAACAAGAACCAACCAGGTGGGAAGCCTTATGGAGAAAGATCCAAACTTGGAATAAGGAAAAGTTTCCTCACCGTGACAGCTGTTGAGGAGCAGAGTAGCCTGCCTCCTGGATTTGTGTGGGTTTTGTCACCGGAGGTTTTCAAACCAAAGTTGGACAGCCATTTGTCTTGGATGGTGTAAGGATTTCTGCTTTGGGCAGGGGGCTGGACTAGAAGACCCTCCAAGTCTCTTCCAACTTAGGATTCTAGAGTTTAAGTCCCCTAACATGCTCTCCTTCGCTAGATTCTAAGTGAGCTAGTTGCTGTTTCTGAATAAAAAGAGGGTTAGGAAAGACCCCCCTCAAGGTCCTAAGCCCTTTGCAGGAGCTCTTCACGCTGTTCTGTTGGTACAAGTGATGAAAGTGAGGCTAACTTTCAAATTCAGGCAAACTCAACACCCAGGGTGATCCATCCCATCACCTTGAGCCAACAAAGAAATATTCTAAAGAGCTCTTGAACTTAAATTGATGACAGGCTCCTAAAACGGCCAAAAGAGGCTTTTATCTATCTGCACCTGCTGGCAGTAGAGCTCCTCCACATGCAGAAAACACCAGTCAGCTTGCACAGACTGCCCAGAACTGCAGCCTCCGTAGATGAAAAGGTAAGCCTGTCCTAGAAAGGGAGCAGAACATTAGGCCCCGCTCCTAGAGCCCCCAGTCCCTCTCCCCCTCCTCCTAAGTCACCTGAAACAGCTCACATTTGTTAGGGAAGAAGAACTCCTTCCATAAACCCAAAGAATCAGGACTGGTGGGCCCCAGAACCACTGGCCTCATTTTGGGGGAGAATCTGGAGCATTTGCATGCCAGGTCATGGGCCTGCCAACTCTTTGAAAGTTGGCAAAAAAATGCTATTGCCCGAATGACAGATAAATTAGGGGTGCTAAGCACAACCCACAGGAGAAAAGAGCAATGTGGAGAGATTCCCCAACTGGCATCCGAAGACGCCCCTAGGTTTCATCAGAAGTCATTCCCTGGCCAGTTCCTTCTCCCCACCCCAGCTTGCCTCCAGAGGGCAAATTTTCCCTTTATACCTTCATGCGTGACTTCTGCTGCAGTGTGTCTCCAGCGGGGCAAGGAGAGGCCCTTGACAGGTGGCAATTGAGCAAGCTCAATAACGGGATTGCTGGGGCTCAAAGAATCGGCATCCCCCAGTCCTCTTAAGCGAAGGATTTCCAGAGCAGGGTTCACTGGGGACTTGCGCCCACCCAGCGCTATAGCCCAGCCTGAGCGCAGAAGGGTTACCGTGTGGAAAAGCCGCCCATCTGCAGGAGGAGGGGAGAATGCTCATGTGGGTGGGCAGGGCCTGCTCACCTGCACCAATGGACTCCTCCTTCCCTGCAGCTTACCCCAGGCCATTCCTAGCTCAGCCAGCCTGACCTCGTCGCTTTTCCAACCATCCTCATGCTTGATCAGAATATGCAGCTCAGTCAAGCGGCCGTGGCGCCCGCCATGGTCACCAAAACCTCCGGTGGTTAGAATTACGCCTGGGGCCAGGAGCACTGAACGATGACCGTACCGCTTTGGGCCAGCAGTTGCCCCACCCGTTCCGCAGAGACAGGCAGCCACGGTCCCAGCAAAGCAAGGAGCGCAGCGGGTCAGGAAGGCTGCAGGGCAGAGGAGAAACACCAGGGTCACGCCAGCCGTGAAGGTGCTGCTGCTTTGGTAAGCAAGGAAAGTGGCAGAGGAACTTCCCTGCTAGTTACAGGTCCCTCAGGAAAAACCAATCTGGTTCCCCCAGCCAGAACAGTCGGAAAAGGTTCCCCAATGCCCCAGTTTACTCTTGCTTCTACAATGAGTCCTTACAAAAGCCACCTACAGGCTATTTCCTTCCTGAATTTAACAAAAGAAATGCCCTGAAGGATCAGGCCAGCCCGTCTTTCTCGAGCATTTTTGGGCCATCAGATGTCTCTGGAGAGCTCTCAAGCTGGATCTGGAGGGACAACCTTCTCTCTCCATTATTTGCTTGCAGCTGCAGTTTGGTGGCATGCTGCCCACTCCCTCACCCAGGAGCTAACATGGAGTCTTCAAGACTAATACCCTTCTAGGGATTTATCAATGCCCTTAGTAAAGCTATCCAGTTTAGCCACCATTGCCACGCCCTGGGGAATGAATTCCACAGGTTAATCATGCACAGGTGAAGAAGAGCTTCCTTTCTTCCTGCTGGAAATCTCCTTCACCAGATGGCCCTCACCCCGAGGCTGGTATTAGGAGAAAGGGACAAAAACTTTTCCCTGTCTTGCTTATTTACCCTGAATTTATATACCAGATACTAAGCAGTTTTCAATAGGCAACAAGAAACAGAACAATTTCATGAATTCCCCAAACCCCTTAAAAAGTAAAATAAGTAAAATGTAAAAACCAAAAACACAAACCCACAGAAATAGGGCAGCCCAACAAACAGCATTTTGGATTTTATATTTATTTTCCTGTCTATATTTTTAACTATAACTTAGATGGGTACGTTTTTATCTCTATTTTATTGTAAACTGCCCAGAGTCCCCCGCTGGGGGGAGATGGGCAGTGACGTAAATGTAATTAAATAAATAAAAATAAAACAAAATAGAAGAGATACCTTTGTAAAGTCTGCTTAGAAATCCACGCCATTGGTACTACATAGAAATTAAGTAAAAAAATAATTCATGGCAGTGGCTCACTGCTGAGAAGGAACCATCTTAGGGGCAACAGCTGAACCACTTTTTAAGTGAAAGGATTCTCAAGAGAAGATCTAACAAACTGACAGAGGTGCACAGGTGAGGACAGACCACCTAGCACAAGCTCCTGTATCACACAACAGCCAGCCAGATGCCTCCATGAAATCTGTATGGACAAGAGGATCAAAGCCAGAGACCCTTTGCGGCTAATGCTACTTCTCTGAACAGGGCTGGAAACCCTCCAGGAGCTAGCACAGCTGATGCAAAATCGGTACTATGTGCTTTAATCTGCCGCCTCCATCAGTATTTGTGCAACCACATCAGTCAGGGAGGTGAGATGGGGCAAAAACATTCCACCACATCATTGCTAGTGCTGAGGGCAGAGGAGACATTGTGCTTTTACCTTCCATCCTGGAAAACACAGGAGTTGCAAACAAGGCCTCTCCCTTTGACGCAGCAAGGATGAAATAATGGGAGCACTTCAGATGCCATTCCTGGAAGAAGAGCAACAGAGATGTCACTCATTGCCATATAATCTCAGTTGAAAGAAATGCCTCCATCGCATATTGGGACTTTCCCAGAACATAAGGAAGCAACTTGGCAGCTGGCTTCCGTAGTTTTATAAACAAAGGTTTTACGTACCTCATATGCTTCCATAAACTAAATGTAGTATCGCTGCATGCTCAAACACAATTGCTTTACGACTACAAGTAGGAATTATTTTTATTTGCTACTTTAGAACATTACTAAGCTACGTTACGTTCTGGTTGCACGACATAAAAACACACACACTCTTCTGCCATCTCACTGCATTTCTATGCTGGCCACATAGAAAGAACCTCTTGCCCTCTGTGGCCAGCTGCCAGCCATCTCCTTCCACATTCTGCCTGCACTGTAGCAGACCAACCTCAAATTCATCAAAGGGCTCCAGAGCTTGAATCCTCTTCTGCTCCTCTCCAGGGACAAAGCAGCCATAGAATTCATTCATATCCATGATGCGGCATTCTGTCCAGCCCTAAAGAGAAGGCCGTAGCATTAAGGCTGAGGCACGGTCACTGGCTTTGGCGGCCCCACAAAGCTCAGGCCACCCTCTTTGCTCCTGTGACCCCCTCTGGTCTCCCCTCCACCAGTCCAAGTCTCACACCCACCCTCTGGAGGAAGCGCATCTGTTGGGCCTTGCAGTCTGGGTATGAGGTTAGGGAGTGGAGTGGAGATTGTAGCCGGCTAAAGTGATTTTGCATGATGCAGCCAAAAGGGTCACTGGGATGAATCTGCTCGTACAGAATGAACCCTGCCCTCGGGAAGTGCCCAGCTGCCCACTGAATCAGAGCATCTGACCTGGAATGAACCAGAAAGAGGGTGGAATGCACCAAGGAAGAGCAACCCAGCCAAGGAGCCACCTGACCCCAAAAGCCAGTCCAAGTCTTCAGAAGCCAGAGGACTGTTCAGGTTTGCCAAGTTCGAAACTGGAGAAGAACCTAAGACCTTGACAGGAGATCCCACCTGAACATCTACCTGGCAAAGTTTGGAAATAACATATTCTGAATATTCCCCACGGGGGTGCAGTGGGGCTAAGCAGGAAACAGAAGGATCTATGGATCCAAAGCTCCTCCAGCCTGCCACAATGGAAAACTTTTTTTTTTTTTTAAACGATAGTTGCACTCTACCTTATTCTGACCTTGTGAGGCAGCAACCAGCGAAACACTGGGCTTCCAGTCTGTTCCTGTTCCATCTTAGGTTTGCTAAGCCTGAATTTTCAGCAGTGCTTTATACAGGGAACAGATTTCCAATGGTTTTTTTGTGACCATTGGAATTAATGTTTTGGTCTCAAGCTCAAAATATCTTGGATGGGACTCTCAGGTTTGAAGAATTGGCCTGGAAGTCTGTCTGGCTACGGCTCGAAACGACAATCGCTTGGTAAGCTGTAGTTCCGTCTGTTGCACCAGCAGAACAAAATGCAAAAACTCAACAAAGATATGAACGGCATACAATAGGATACATGTGCTATTTCTTACAAAGCTTGGAGTAAAATTAAGGATGGGAAACACAACACAAGAGTCAATCTCATACAGCCAGGCCTCTGAAGGTCAGAATCTGCTGAAATTTAACTTAAAACTCTGCACTGTACTTTCAGACCAGCCAAGTCTGATTTGTAATCTGCATAACTCTCCCCCTTTGCACCCTTCGGGTGTGGTGGGCATTATTGGGCAATTCAAACAGCCAAAGCGCTCACCTCTCAACCTCCATGTAGGGGAGCACCACTTCTGCAATAATCAGGGTGGGTGTTGCGGGGTTCAGGCCAGCGCCACGCAGGGCCCCCTCCAGCAGGAGCAGTTCGCGGAGATCCACGCCCAGAAGCTTGTAATCTTCCCCGGAAAACATGATGCTTCCTGCAACAGAGGCAAAGCGCTCTCGGTGCCGGGCCGGGGGCGCGCCCTCCCGCACACAGACGGTGCCAGCCTCTCCCCTCCCTCCTCCGCACACCAACCGAATGCCGCAGGAACGCCGCTTCCCACCAAGGCACTCAACTCCGCCGATCCGCCGATCACGGCCGCTTTGCGGGAAGCCACCTCGGGGAGGTCCACCTCGAAGAAATCCAGGTCAGCCGAGAGCCCCGCGCCCTTGAGGCAGAAGTAGAGCGAGTCCAGGCCGGCGCCCAGGGAGACCACCTGCGGGGAGGGCTCGCGCGTCAGGCCTGCTTGGGTGGGGGGGCGAGGGTGGGAGTGGGGGTGAAGATGGGGGGCGCCGAACTTGCCTGCCTGCGAGGGTGGTCCTGAGTGCCCAGCAGGAACGCCCGGACGCACGACTCCACCGCTCGGGCCCGGACATAGTAGCCCCTGCGGCGGGGGGGGGGGGGGAGAGCGTGAGCAGCGGGGGTCCCAGCTCCCCAGGAAAGAGCCGCGGCGGGGAGACCTGGCCCCACCGCGCCCTCTGCTCGCGCTCAGAGGCGCTCCCTCCCTGAGGCGCTCCCTCCCTGACGCACCCGGGGGACTTGTGCCCCGCAGGCCCCGAGCCGGCAAGCAACGGCGTCGGTGCCCTTCGACGCGCACGCTGCACATGCTCAGAGGTAGAGAGCAGGCCCCCACCGGTGGATGGCGGGGGCGCGGCGCGGGCCGCCCTGGGGCAGCAGCCGCAGCACGAAGCGGTCCGACGTGTAGCCCAGCGCGGCGGCAGACCTCTTACTGGCCGCGCTGCTGTCCCCAGTGCCGCGCACCCGCGGGGAAGGGGGGAAGGAGGTGGGCCCCTCGCCCTGCCGCCGCCGCCGCCGCCGCATGTGCTGAGCCTTCAAAGCGGCGGCGCAACCTGTTTCGCCCCACGTGACCGGCCCCGGCCAATCACAGCCTGGCTCGTCGCCGCGTCACCATAGAGGCGAGAGCGTCCCAGAGCGCCCGCCGGCCTTGCTTCCGATTGAGCTCTGATTTGCTGTTGGGCTGTTTTCCCGCCCAATTGGGCTAGTTTCGGAGATCAGCTGCGGGAAATTTTTGGCGTTTGCGGGCTACTTTTAAGGGCGCGTAGGTTTTGAGCGATACCGCCAGGGCAGGGTGGGCGCGTTTATAAAGAACCTCTCCGAAATCCTCTTTTCCCCCTCGTCCACGCCCGGAGTACCTTCAACCTAGGCGTGGAACTGCTTCCCTTTCGCTCCCGCGAGCGTTATTTTATGCTGGTGGGGAGGGGGCTACTGAGGGGGCGTTGTGTCCCAGCCAGCCGCTGAGGGGCAGCCCACAAGCCGCCTCCCCTTGTACCTCCTGTGCGCTCCCCCGCGATGCAGACGCGTGCGCAGTGCCTCTGTCTCTCTCGTCCACAGCCACGGGCGAGAGAGAGAGACAGCGCCACCTGCCGCTGCGTTTCCAAACCACCCTCCTCGGCTCGCGCTTTGGACGCCTTCCCACTTGCAGGCGCACGCGCAATCCCTACCCCTGCCTGGGGCCCGCGTGCGGAAGTTCCGCCTTCCAGCTCGGGGTTGGAGGGGTAGGAGGTTTGGAGATCAGTGGCGGGAAATTTTTGGCGGTGGCGGGTTTTTTTTTGGGCTAATTTTAAGGGCGCGTTGGGCTGTAAAAGTTTTGGCCATCTGGCAGCACTGCGACTGAGGCCGCTACAACGGTGGTCTCTTCCCGCTCCGGTCCCTGCGACCTGGCTTCGGGAGCGGCAGCGGGAACGGTCGGGAGGCTTCCCGAGAACGTGCTCTTTCACGACTCAGGCAAAGCTCCTCCGGGGGAAAGCCAACGAGAAGCCGCGGGGATGCGAGCCCCGAGCCCTTCGCTTCCGTCCCCTCCGCTGCAAGGCCTAAGGAGCGGGAACACGAGCAGCCCGAAGTGGGCGCCAGGGCGCTCCCCCCGCCCCACTCGCTGCTTATCAGCGGGAGTATTCTTTGAGAAAGACCAGTAAGTGCCTGCCTGCCACCCACCGGTGGCGTTCCCAGCAGGGTAAAATGGAAGAATCGCAGAAAGCGGTTGGGAGTGTAGAGGAGAACTGCTGAGAGAGCGCAGGACAGACCAGGCTTCTCTTGAACAAGTAAGCCGAGGTCTTCTAGTCCACCCCCTGCCCGGGTAGGAATCTTAAGACCATCCCAGGCAAATGGCTTCTAACCTTTGCTTGAAACCTCTGGTGAAGGAGCCCCCAGGAGGCAGGCTCTTCCACTGCCTAATGATCTGTGGTATTCCAGATGCTGTCTGATGAGCACAGCGCACAGTGGAACTATCACTTTCCATGATCTCGACATTGTATCTCTGTTGCTGCAGCTCAGGATTGCATTGGCTGTTTTGGTAGTTGCAGCGCACTGCTGGCTAATGCTTAATTTCTGGTCTACCAGGGCACTCAGATCTTTCTCACAAGTACTGCCTTGGAGCCATGTACCACCTATCTTGTATCTGTGCATCTTTTTTTCTGACCTACGTGGAACCATTTATATCTTACCATTGAATCGAATGTTGTTGGATGGAGCCCAATGTTCAAGTTTATCAGGATATTTTTGAGCCTTGAACCTGTCTTCTGAGGTGTTAGTGATCCCCCCAGCTTTTTCTTATTTGCACATTTGATAAGTGTCCTTTCTATCCTCTCATTGAAGTAATTTATGACTGTTGGGCCCTGGACAGAATTCTGAGGTTCTGCATACCCATCTATGTATTTTTTTATTTTCTTTACTGTCCATCTTGAATTGCAACGACTCTGTATAGACATAGATCCATTAAGGACCATATGTTGGGTACAGTTGTTCAGCCATGAATCCATGTGGCAGTGGGACAATCCATCCCACATTGTTCTATTTTATCTAGAAGGAGGTTATGGCCAACTTTATCAAATGTCCTGCTGAAACCTACATCCACAGCATTCCCCTGGTCTACTAATCTAGTCACTTTGTGAAAAAGAACAATAGGATTTGGCACAACCTACTTTTAACAAACCCATCCTGGCTTCTTGTAATCACCTTGTTCCTTAATGGTTGCAAACCCACTGCTTAATGATCTTTTTTAGGATTTTCACAGGTACTGATGTTAAGCTGATTAGTCTGTAGCTTTCTGGTTCTACTTTTTCTCCCTGTTTAAAGAAAGGAACAGCGTTAGCTCTTCTCCAATCTTGTGGCATTTTCCTGTACTCCAGGAATTCTCAAAATCGCAGTCTGAGATTTTGAGATCACATCCGCCAGTTTCTAGCTCCCAGCGATGTAATCCATCCAAACCCAGCAAGCTGAATTCATTCAAACCCAGCAAACTGAATTCATTCAAAGCATTAGGTGCTCTCTCACAACTTCCTTGCATATTTTAACCTGCATTTCTATTCTGCCACCCCCGCAACTGACAGTTTGGACCACATTTTCCTTTTATTAAACAAATATTCAAAATAGGAATTAAACAGTTAAGCCTTCTCCTTGTTTTCTGTCACTATTGCCATCTTTTCCACCAGCAGATTGACCATTTCCTTGATTTTCCTCTTGTTCTGTAGCTTTCAAGGAACAGTGAAGGAGAGGCATCTGCATCCCACCTAGCAGCAGATTTACCTGCAAAAACCCACTGTAAGAACTGATATCATCAATCCCAATATTGACAATTGGAATGTGCAGAAATTAGGTTTATTGAAACTAGTGTACAGATCAGAAGAAAATGTGCAATTAAGAGATTCCTGCCTAAACTCACTAAAATTTTCCAGCAACATTGTGATCTGTCCAAACCTCGAAAGGGCATTTAGCGCCTTCCAGGAGGTGACACCAGGCTTCCAAAGCGGCTTTTACAGCAAAAGCCTCCTTTTCCCAAACATGCCACCGGCGTTCGGTTTCAAAAAATTTTCTGGACAAATAAGTGCAGGGTTTTAAGTGATTTTCAGAATCTCTCTGTAACAATATAGCCCCAACTGAGGAGTCAGAAGCATCAACTTGGACCACAAAGGGGCGTTCAGGATCGGGGTGCTGTAGAATAGGCTCAGCAGTAAAGAGGGTTTTTAACTTCTCAAATGCTGCCTGGCATTCAGGCGTCCAATTCAGCACTGCCCCAGGGTTTTTTACTTTGCGTGTCTCCCCCAAGCCCTTGGTACGGAGTAAATCAGTGAGGGGCAAAGCAATCTCAGCGAACCCCTGGATAAATTGGCGATAGTAATTACTGAACCCGAGGAAACTTTGCAATTGCCCCCGGGTGCGGGGACGTTCCCAACTTAAAATCGCCTGAATTTTTTCAGGGTCCATTTCAATGCCCTTGTCAGACACCCTGTAGCCTAGATAGTCAAGTTGGGTCTTGTGAAACTCACATTTGGAAAGCTTGGCATAAAGCTTGGCATTCCTAAGCTTGCTTAACACCTGTTTGAGGAGGCGTTTGTGTTCCTCCTCGGTTTCAGTGTAAATGAGAACATCATCTAAATAAACCAGGACTCCTTTAAACAAACGATCATGTAATACTTCATTAATCAATTGCATGAAGACTCTGGGCGCCCCTGCCAACCCAAAAGGGAGGACTTTGTACTGAAATGAACCCAGTGGGCAGTTAAAAGCAGTTTTCCACTCATCTCCAGCTCGTATGCGGATAAGGAAATAGGCTTCACGAAGATCGAGCTTGGAGAAAATCTTGCCCTTAGACAAATGAGCTAACATGTCCTTCATGAGCGGAAGAGGGTACTTATTGAAAATTGAGACGGAATTTAACCCTCAATAGTCCGTACAGAGTCGAAGCGTGCCATCTTTCTTTTCCCGGAATAGCACAGGGGCCCCAACTGGGGAATTTGCAGGTTCAATAAACCCCCTTGACAGATTTTTGTCAATAAAGTCCTGTAATGCCTCAAGCTCCTTCTGAGTCATTGGATAGATTTTTGGCTTGGGCAATTGAGCATTGGGAACCAACTCTATTGCACAGTCAGTTTTCCGATGGGGTAGCTGATCTGCTTCCATTTCCCTAAAGACGTCTGCAAAGTCTTGGTATTGATCGGGCGAGCCTTCTAAACGTGCCAAACTAGGGCGTGGCGTGGCAATTGCAGCCCTTCCAACCCCCGTACTTGAAGCTCTCTCCGCGGTAGGGGCTTGGTAAAACCCATCCTTAAAAGTCAGAGTTCTGTGTTCCCAATTTATATGTGGGCTTCGATAGGTCAACCAGGGAATCCCCAGAATGACCAAGGGG
Organism: Candoia aspera; assembly: GCF_035149785.1. NCBI lineage: Eukaryota > Metazoa > Chordata > Lepidosauria > Squamata > Candoiidae > Candoia > Candoia aspera. The sequence continues at coordinate 117,559,386 of NC_086157.1, forward strand.
TTGCCAACAGGTGCCACTACAAATTTTAAAGTCTCACGGTGGCTGCCCATTTGCATTGCGACAGTTCCAGTGAAATGGGTTGCTGCCCCCCGCCCCCGCCGTTGAACCATCCAACTGTGTGAAGATCAAAGGCTGCTGGAGGGGGAAGCTAGGCAGGTCCAAAGCAGCAACCAGATCAGGGTGAATCAGACACCTGGAACACCCAGAGTCAACTAAAGCCCAGACTGTAAGGGTTGCCTATTCTAACAGACTCAGTCTCACAAGCAGGTGCTTAAGGAAAACTGGTTTATTGAAAGAATAGTGTGCAAATACAAAGAAAGCTGGGAATGAGCAAAAGCGCACCAAATACAAACTAAAAACCCTCGCTTCAAACCCGATCCCGCCCTAGCTCCCACTTAGCAACCACTCCCTCCCAGGTGTTGGCAACCATCACACATCGGCCTGAGAAAGTAACCTTGAACACATGCAATAACCCAAACATACATTCCTCAGTTACAGTAAGGAGATTACAGCCTGGCACGGCTGAAAATCTCCCAGCAAACGTGAAACACAGATGCGAAACGTTACGATGTATTCAGTACATTGGAACGATGAACATGACATACCACCCCCCTTAAAGAAACCTAAATTAAGGAGCAGGCTTGGCAGGGTAGGCAGCATGAAAACGGGCTACTAAAAGAGGGGAGTAAACATCGCGGGCAGCAACCCACTCAGGATGAGGGAAATGTTTCCATCGGATAAGGTATTGCAGGGTAGAATGAAGGCGCTGAGAATTGAGAATCCCCTGGACCTCGAAGTGTTGCTGGCCATCAATCATTATGGGAGTAGGCGGTGACGGCTGTGGGTGCCAGCGATCCGAGTGGTGAAACGGTTTGAGCAAGCTGCAATGAAACATGGGATGCAAACGTTTAAGATTATGAGGCAAATCCAATTTAAACGTAACAGGATTGATTTGGGCCACAATAGGGAAGGGCCCCACGAACTTCGGTGCCAATTTCTTAGAAGGCTGCGGGGATTTGATAAATTTTGTGGAGAGATAAACTTTATCACCCACTTCGAAAGGTGGTTGAGGGGCGCGTTTGGTGTCAGCATGGCGTTTGTAAGCGGCTTGTGCATCGGCTAGAGCTTGTTGGATTTTAGGCCAGGAGTCGCCCAGATGTGCTGCCCAGTCTGCAGGGGATGAAGGAGGAGAGGTTGGTTGAGGCAGTTCAGGAATGGGCACAAAATCTCGACCAAAGACAGTACGAAATGGCACCTGCCCGGTGCTCTGATGCACGGCATTGTTGTAGGCGACTTCAGCAAAGGGCAGTAGATCGACCCAATTATCCTGCTGATAGTTAACAAAAGCATGCAAATATTGCTCCAGTGTGGAATTAAGCGCCTCTGTAGATCCGTCAGTCTCAGGATGCGGCGCAGTGGACAGCGCTTGTTTAGTGCCCACCAATTTCATAAAAGCCCGCCAAAATTGGGAAGTAAATTGTGTGCCTCTGTCAGTCACCAAACAGGAGGGGCTCCTGTGGAGCCTGTACACGTGTACAAAGAAGAGGCGGGCTAGTTGCTGTGCTGAGGGAATGGAAGCGCATGGAATGAAATGGGCTTGTTTTGAGAAAAAGTCTTTTACAACCCAGATTACAGTCTTTCTCTGGCTTGGAGGTAAATCCACGATAAAATCCATAGAGATTTCCTCCCAGGGGTGAGAGGGACTGGCCGCTGGCTGGAGCAACCCTTGGGGCTTACCAATCTTCCGTTTGGAGCCAGCGCACACAGGGCAGGATGCAACATAGTCTTTAACATCACGCCTTAATGTTGGCCACCAGAATTGGCGTCTGACCAAATGGAGTGTTTTCACAAACTCAAAATGCCCAGCCAGCTTGTCATCATGGGAACAGAGCAAAATGTCTTTACGCAAAGCATTAGGCAGATAAAGACGATCGTGCTTCCAAGCGAAATTGCGGTCAAAAGTAACACTGTAAATTTGCTTGCAACCAAGTGTGAGATTTCAATTGGGAAAGAAACTGTTGTTGCAAGTCTGAGGAAATTGGCAAGTGTTCCGGACGGGGTGAAAGTGAAGTGTCGGTTTGCTGTGCGCGAGTCTGGCTGCGAGTCACAGCTGCCAGACTCAATTGCGGCTCTGTCCACAGTGTGCCCACTACATCAGGCACAGTACTGGAATCTTGGGGTCTGCGGGAAAGCGCATCAGCCAGAAAGTTTTTCTTTTCCGGAATAAATTTTAATTTGAAGTCAAACCGGGTGAAGAATTGAGCCCATCTGATTTGTTTTGGGTTGAGCTTACGAGGTGCACTGAGTGCTTCGAGGTTCTTGTGATCAGTCCAAACCTCGAAAGGGTGGGTAGCCCCCTCCAATAAGTGGTGCCAGGTGTCTAAAGCAGCTTTAACTGCAAAAGCCTCTTTCTCCCAAACATGCCACCGTCGTTCTGTTTCAGAGAATTTGCGGGATAGGTAAGCACAAGGCTTCAAACATCCCGACTCATCTGCTTGTAGCAGGAGCGCTCCAATGGAGAAATCAGAGGCATCCACTTGCACCACAAATGGTTTGTTAGGATCGGGATGCTGTAGAATAGGTTCATCTGTGAATAGCTGTTTGAGCTTTTCAAAGGCCACCTGGCATGCGGGCGTCCATTTAAGCAACGTCCCTGGATTTCTTACCCTCCGTGTGTCCCCCTGCCCCTTTGTTTTGAGTAACTCAGGGGCAATGCTATCTCCGCGAACCCCTGGATGAACTGCCGATAGTAGTTCGCGAATCCGAGGAAACTTTGGAGCTGCCTACGCGTGCGTGGTGGCTCCCATGCCCAAAATGGCTTCAATCTTAGCTGGATCCATTTCAATACCTTTGTCTGAAATTCTATAGCCCAAATAGTCAATTTGAGATTTGTGAAAAGCACATTTGGACAATTTAGCATACAGTTCAGCCTTTCTCAGCTTGCTGAGCACTTGTCTGAGCACTTCTACATGTTCTTCCATGATTTCAGTATAAATTAACACATCATCCAAATACACCAAGACCCCCTTGAACAAATGGTCATGCAAGACCTCATTAATTAATTGCATAAAGACCCCAGGCACTCCCGCCAACCCAAAAGGTAATACTTTATACTGGAAAGATCCCAGAGGGCAATTGAATGCCGTTTTCCATTCATCCCCCTCCCGAATGCAAATCCGGAAATATGCCTCCCTCAGGTCTAACTTGGAGAATATTTTCCCCCTCGCCAGATGTGCTAACATGTCTTTGATTAACGGTACCGGATATTTATTTAATATTGATACTGCGTTCAATCCACGGAAATCTGTACAGAGTCTCAAAGTTCCATCTTTCTTTGGTCTAAAGAGCACAGGAGCCCCTACTGGGGAGCTGGCTGGTTCAATGAAACCTCTAGCTAGATTTTTGTCAACAAACTCCCGTAGTGTTGCCAGCTCCCTTTGGGACATAGGATAGATTTTCGGCTTCGGCAGTTTCACATCAGGAATAAACTCTATGGCACAGTCAGTTTTTTGGCGCGGTGGCAGCCGATCAGCCTCCTTTTCCCCAAACACATCTGCAAAATCCTGGTATTGTACCGGTAGCCCGTCTAGTGGACCGTTGAGGAAATGCGGAGTTGCCGCTGCCGCCCTCCCCACTGTCCCATCGTCCGTATCATCTCCCTCAGGGGCTTTGTAGAACCCATCTGCAAATGTCACAGTTCTGTGCACCCAATTTATATGGGGGTTTTGTTGGACAAACCAAGGCATTCCCAAAATGACAAATGGACCCCCCACAGGTGCCACCACAAAAGGCATGTTTTCCCAGTGACTGCCCATCTGCAATGCCACCAACCCTGTGGAAAGAGTCGCAGGCGACCCTCCCGCTGTAGATCCATCCAATTGCGTGAAGATCATAGGACGTTTCAAAGGGAACGTGGGTAACTCTAACGCAGCCACCACGTCAGGGTGCATTAAACACCTAGAACACCCCGAATCAATCATCGCCCACAATTCCACCGTTCGGGTGCGGGACCCCAATTTCACCTTCACTGTCAGTGTAGGGAAGTTTCCACTCACCAAAGTGTGATCGCGCCCTTTTCCACCTGCCCAGCGGCGCCCTTTAAAGCAGGTGGCTGGCGTTTCCTGCCAGTTGATTAAGAACAGCCTCCTCCTCATCCCCAAAGAAAGGGACTTTCTCCGGTATTAGGGGTGATGGTGGGGTGGAATGTCTGCGGTGGGACCCTTCCCTTCCTCTTTCAGGCAAACCCCAGCCCATTGACAATTTTTTCAGCATGAATTCGACCGAGTCTAACTTTGACTCCAACACCTTTATACGGTCAGGGGTGGGTGATCCCTCAGGCACCTCTGTTCTGACCACCTTAGGTGACAGCGGGTACCGCCGCTTCCAGGAGGCTTGAGTCGCCCCAGTGACCGAGTCCTTGTCCCAAGTGATGTAGTCACCGGCCAAAGTACTGGTTGTTTCTGGTGCTTTTTGACGTCCCTCCTTCTCCTTCGGGTTGGGGTTGGGTTCTGCCTGACCCTCCGGAGCGTCGCTGCAGGGTACCTTCCCCGCTCTCACCACCGTGGCGTCCGGTTCCCCTTCACTCGATGCCTCACTCTCCATCTCTTGCAATCTCGGTTCGCTCATCGCTAGCGCTCCCCTTCACAGACGGATCTGGATAGGGGCTAGCGGAATAAGGTTTTAGATTCCCAGCTTTATGTAAGGGTTGCCTATTCTAACAGACTCAGTCTCACAAGCAGGTGCTTAAGGAAAACTGGTTTATTGAAAGAATAGTGTGCAAATACAAAGAAAGCTGGGAATGAGCAAAAGCGCACCAAATACAAACTAAAAACCCTCGCTTCAAACCTGATCCTGCCCTAGCTCCCACTTAGCAACCATCCCCTCCCAGGTGTTGGCAACCATCACACATCGGCCTGAGAAAGTAACCTTGAACACATGCAATAACCCAAACATACATTCCTCAGTTACAGTAAGGAGATTACAGCCTGGCACGGCTGAAAATCTCCTCCCAGCAAACGTGAAACACGGATCAGGAAATTGACATGCGAAATGTTACGATGTATTCAGTACATTGGAACGATGAACATGACAAAACCTCTGTAGTCTTTGTGCGGGAGCCCAATTTCACTTTTACTGCTAAAGTGGGACAGTCAGCACTCACCATAGCATCCTCGCGCCCATCCTCCCCCACCTGCCCGCAGGCGCTCTTCATGGCAGGTGGCTGGCATTTCCCGCTGGCTCCTTAGAGTCATCTTCAGCCTCTCCCGAGAAGTAGAATACTTCCTCAGCGTCGGCTGCCCCCTTGGCTGCTGTCATCCGCCGCGAGGGGGCCGGCGATTTGGCTGGCAGCTTGCCTGCTCGATTTCCAGCCTTGGCTTTTGGGCAATTTGCTGCTCAATGCCCTTCCTTTCCACATCGGAGACACTGACCCCTCGCATAGCGCCGATCTCTCTCCTCTTCCCAGGCTCTATAGCCTGGCCGGGCAGCAGTTATGACACTTTGGGGTCCCCTCATGGTGGCTGGTGGTTTTTCAGGTCGTCTGGTTTGCTGGGCGTGCTCAGCCTTGCCGGCCAGACAGATCCATTCGTACAATGACTCTGGGTCGTCTCTACACAACGCCCATCGTAGGACGTCCCAGTTGAGTCCCTCTTTAAACTGTTCTATTAAGGTTGACTCAGACCAGTCGGGGATTTTCCTCGCTAAAGCCTTAAACTCCAGGGCGTAACCAGCTACAGACAGCTGGCCCTGGGTAAGATCTTTCAGTGCCTTCTTAGCTCTTGCCCTGACCAGAGGACCCTCAAAATGCAGCTTTAACGCCCCCATAAAGTCCTCAAAATACTCAAGTTCAGGGGAGTCAGCCTCACTTAATTGAACATACTAGTCAGCCGCTTGACCCTTCAACTTGGTGGCAATGGCAGTTATCTTAGCCTCTTTGGAAGGGAAGTATGCTCCAAACTGCCTCATGTAACTTTTGGCATTGGTTAGAAAGAAAGATAACTTGGTTGGATCCCCATCAAACTTAACAGAGAAGTCTTTCACCCCCACTCCTGTTGGAGCAGAACCGGCGGCTGTTTGAGTGGTAGTTGTCGCTCTGCGGGGTGGAGATTCATCCCGGAGCCGTCTCCAGCCCCTCTCTGCCGGCGGTCCGGGTGGGAGGATGGGGGATGGTTGCATGAAGCTGGGGCCTCCGTTGTGCCTCCCCTGCCCCCCCAATGATAGAGACAGGTTTCTTAACATGTACTCCGATTCTATTTTGGCCTCCACCACTCAGCCTTTCAGAGGTTTGAGATTCCTCCCTCCCTTGCATGTTAGGCTGTCTCTCCATTGACACCGTGGTAAATTCTACGTCTGGGGTCAGCGGGAACCGATGCAATTCTCCCAATGCATCCCAGGTGATCAACTCTGCGGGCGATTTGCTGGGTGCCGGTTGCTCTGGTTCTCCCCCATCGTTAGATTCCTCCACCTCAGGGCTGGAACACGAATCTGAAGGTTTGGGGGGGAGGAGACTCAGTTCTCCGCTCCTGACCATCGACTCGGGCATCAAGCTAGCCGGCTCCTCAAGTCCCCCGGTCGTGAGCTTGGACTCGGCCATCGTTAACTATTTTCCCTCACAAGAAACTAATCTTGGTAGGAGCTAACGGTACAACTTTGGTGATTCTCAGCTTTATGTAATGATTGCCTATTCTAGAACACTATCACTCATGAGCAGGATCACAAAGATATCTGATTTATTAAAGAATAGTATGCAGGATCACAAAGAAAACTGAGAATGAAAAAAGCGCGCCAAATGCAAACTAAAAACCCTCGGTACAAATGAGATCCCTCCCCCCGTAGAATCTTCCCAAGCTCACAATCCCAGGTGCTCCTAATGGCTTCTGATGGTCCGTGGGAAAAGTCGTTGAGCAGAGCACATAACCCAAACACGTTCCATTGAAATGAACATAGATACAGAGCTTGGCACAAGGTTTCACAGCAGCTCCCTCCCAAACAGAAATGTGCATCAGCGCCATGGCATGTGAAACGTTATGATATACAGTGCACATTGAAACAGTGAACATGACACCCACTTTCCCCTTCTTCTCCTTTCTCATCCAACCTCTTAACGGTCAGGCATACCAGCAGCAGATGTCCCTGGCAGTACGACCTTGACTTCCCCCTGGCAGGCCAAAAAGTGATTCACACTCCTTGCAATTCCCCCCTCCCATCTTCCTCCTCAACACACGTTGGCTCATCTGTGCAGACAATTCAGAACTCATTTGATTGTGGAGTCTGACAGCCATGTAAGTGGCGGGGTGGGGGAAGAACTGGTATTCTCAGAGAGCAAGAAGTTTAAAGCAAAGCAAAACCTAAAGTAAAATATAGCATGAGAGAGAAATACATTTAAAACTCTATCCAGATGAAGGCTTCTAATGTGAAAACTCCATCCCCTGTGGGCTGTCTTCAGGTAACAATTCCAGCAGTGCAAACCTAGAGCCTGAAATTGTCTCTACGGCAGGGCCCTGACCAGATTTCCCCAAAGGATTGCCCCTCCCAAGAGCCATCCCCCCTGAGCCCCAGCCCCCCTCTTCTTAGAACTGACTTCTGTCCATTGATCCTGTGGCTCAGTGAGAACCCTGAAAGGTTGTGGGGAGCCACCGGCCCCTAAAGGGGCATCTGACCATGCCTTGCCCTTCCCCCCTCTGGATGCCATCATTGTGGCCACCAGTGATCCCAGGGACCTGATGTGATGATTGCCTTAATCCAAATAAAACTCTCAGACTCAAAATCACAATTCAGGTTCTGGGTTTATTTAGAAAAGAGTGCAAACAGGTAAAAAGCTGAGAATGAGAAAAGCGCACCTAAACTCAAACTAAATATCGTACAAACATCAGCCCACCTCCTCCTTCGCATACAGTACAACCCCACATTCCCAGGTGCTCCTAATGAGCTCTGCTGATCAACGGGTAAAAAGACCTTGACATTTAAGAGATAGCCGAAACACATTCCTCCCTGGCACAGTCCATCACGTCTCATGTACAAGGCTCTCAGCAGCACCCTCCCAGCCAGCACACGTATCAGCACCTTGGCAAGTAAACTGTTATGATGCATAAACACCGCAACGGTGAACATGACACCTGACCTGGCACCACCCTGCTCCCGACATGCTGCTCTGGCTTGGCCCTCCGCCATCCTCTGAGCCTTCTCTGGGACATTGAAGATCTGTTATAGTAGGAGGATGGGCATCACATATGAGTGGCCCACCTCCTGACAGAGGTTGCACCTGATACCTAGTTTGCAGGTTGAGGTTACATGATCATGTGTGCCACATCTGGTGCAGTTATGGCACTGGTGATAATAGCTGCTGCAGGAAAAGCAGGCTAGTGGCTGGCTGCTGTACTGCATCATCCCCATCAGCACCCAGGTAGAAAAACTTGGGCAAGTGAGGGGAGCCTGCTGGTGGACAGGAGAGGACTGTGTGGAATTGACCAGTACAGATGCCCTTGGCATCCCATACCTTCTCTGGGCTGGCAAGAAGTGTGCTGAAGTGGAACCAAAAGGCCACATCCTGAGGCGGAATCATATGGGTGCGGAAGGCTACATGGATGACTTGTATGTTGCCTGTAATGACCGAGTGCACTGAGAGATCTTGGAACAACTCAGGCTTCTCCAATGAGAACTGGTGACATGCAACCGTGAACTCTTTAAATGCATATAATGAGATAAAGCAAACATCTATCTCAGGGGATCCTGGCTGCTGAATTACTGCGGCGAGCTCCACTTTATCAAAGCAGAGCTTCTGGAAATGAGGGTCTGAACTATGAATGATCAAAAGTGCCTTCAGACCCTTGGCATCGGAAAGTCAGGACATAGTGATGCCATGGATCCAGTTCGCCCTCTCACTCCTAATTGCCCTAGCCTCTCCTGTGAACTCCGTATCCTGACTGCACCAGGCTGTCCGCTCCCACCCCTACTACCATCAGGATCTTGCCGAGCTCACCAGGGACCTGCGCTCCCCGCTCAGCCCCAGCCCATGGGTCAGTTCCCAGCATTGGGCCCCCTGCAGCCCACCTGCACCGCCGAGGCATATGAGAGGGCAGGGGCACCAAACCGTCGCCTTGCTTCCCCTTCCCTGTCGAGGAGATGCTGAGGGGCGATGCAATACTGTGGCTCCCCTTCTTGGTTTGATCCACTACTGGTCCCCTCCGCAGGGTCCTTGGCCCCTTCCACCAGTCCCTGCCCTGCAGTCCCTGTTGCTGATTCTGGCTCCGTGGGTGGAAGCCCATCTGATAAACATGATGTACCCTGTCGGGGGGCCACCCGAGCCCTTTGTGGTGGTAAAGCACCCTCAGGACTGGGACAATCCCGTCTGGGCTGCTTTGGGCCTTGTGATTCCTCCCCTTCCGGACATCCTGGCAACTCATTTGCCGTACTTTGGGCTGGTCGATGGAGGTTACAAGTCTTCCATGGAGACCTCTCTATCCTGTCCCCCACCCCCCAACCCTAAGTGTGCCCATTCTGCCTCACAGTGTGTCTCTAGCTGGGTGAGGACCCCGTCCACCACCGGGCCTGCGTCCCAGTCTGGGGATGGAGTGCCCCATTGCTGCTCACAAGGCACCTCTCGCCATCGATCCGCCACCAGCACCAGGGCCTGCAGGATAAGGAGGTTCAGCAGCCTCACTGTCGACCACGGTGCCATTCAGAAATGCCCAAGTCCTCCACCTGGCAGAGCTGCTGCCACCACCCAAGAGCACGGTGATGAGATGTGCCCAGGGACATGCACCCCTGCTCCCACTGTGTCTCATGCGCTAGGGTGCTGGAGACTGAGCTGACTGTGCCTGCCAACCAACTTCTGTGCCACTGCTCACATTGCTGCTGCCACTGTTGGTTCCGTTGTTGCTGCTGTTGCAGTCCAGGCTTCTGTTGATCACAATGTCATGGTTGTTACTCATGTCCGTTACTGGCATTGTCAGGACTGCTGCCTCTGCCATTGCCATTCGAGTCCGTCGACCACAAGGCTACCTTTGAATGAGCGCAACACTGTGGCCTGCTTAATGGGGGATCCAAATCTACAGGTTCAAAACGGGACACCCCATCAGTACAAATCTCATTTCACAATTATCTCCCACAGGTACAGATCAACCATCACCTTCTACTGAAAATCCAGAAACCAAAGTAGTACCAGTAGATCTCTCCAGTCAATTGGAAACTACCTCATCAAATTAAATATGGCAACACAACAGATGTACCAAGGACATTCTAAATCACAAATACACCAGGTGATTGAAACACAGCGAATCCCACAAGGTCCACACAGAGCACCTCCTCAACAATACCAACCTACACATCACCAACACTTTATAATCGCTACCTGGAATGTTAATGGATTAAGATAGCAAAGATGAATTACTCTTCTTACTTCCCTGGCAACTTTAAAAACCGATACTTTACTTTTACAAGAAGCACATATGACATCAGAAAAACAATGTGCACAAGGACGATTGTGGAAGAAAGGTCCTTTTTGGTCTTATGGCTCAGAGGGACATGCAGACCTGGGCATTTTAATTACAACATGCCTAGACCTCACATTACAAAACTTTGTGGAAGTCACGCCAGGCCACCTGGCTTACTTAGATTTTCAACTCAAGGCCGAACCATCTCTCCAATCTAATGTGACCAGGCAATTTGTACAATACCAATTATGTGCAATTTATGGATCAGCGTCTTCTATTCAAGACAGGAAACTTCTCTGGCAACACCTAGAAGCACTTTGCAAGACACAAAGAAACATTATAATTGTTGGAGATTTTAACAATCGGGCTTCTGTTCACAACCGCATTCCCATTCAAAATTGCCTGAACATCACTCCCCCAGCTCCCATATCAAGTGTCAACTCTCAGTCTAACAACACTCATCAGAAACCGCTTACTATGGATGAAAGGTTCTTAGAAGCCATCAGGAAAGAACATAGCCTTCTCAATACAACTGCACAAATCCAGAATGGTGTTTCATTTTTCCCACAGCTCCCCTCTTCAAATTCTGGCCTGCCCATCAGACCAATCGGCCTTCTTCAACGACTGGGCTCTGCCACCCACAGCACAGAGCCACAGACACCAAAATGTACTGTATATATTATGGACTGCGCACAGCCAGCCGCCTTGATCGTATCTGGATGCCTCCTCAGACCACCCTTCAGAACTGTGCGTTCTATGTTACACTGTGGTCACAGCACACCATTGTTATGGTGACAGCAACCATAGGTCAGCAGACCACCAAAGGCAAGCCAATGTGGAAACTTACAGCACGACACCTTCAAGAAGACAGACATCTTCCCACAGCCCTTGCGCGCTTGATTGCAGCGAGACTGAATTTAAAAGACCTCTATGGTGCACCTCGGATTGGGGAATGGTGGGAACACCTTAAGCTTGAAATATGTTGGCAATGCCAAAAGTATCGCAGAAAACAAAAGCGCCTACTGTACCATCACCAAAGCGTCATCAGGAAGTTCCTAGCGTGCCACGCTGCTGTTTCAGCGGGCCACCCTGTGGACCAGGCATCGTTACAATTGGCATGGGCAACAATAGCCAACGCATTCCAAATCCATCACCGAAGGACAATTCACGCCAACTATACAAGGGCTACGGGCGGCATCATACCACAGGCTGAATGGAATGGAATGGCAACAATGACCAGACCGCCAATGCCAACACGACCATAGGGGGAGCCCGCTCCAGCGGCACCCCGAACGCCACCTTACAACTTTCACCGCACCATCCAATTAACATGGACGTCAACGGCTTGCTGGAAATAATGAGCAGCCACTACGCTAGTCTTTTTACCGCAGATTCTTCTATCACAGAGGACGCCATCGCCAAATATTTTGCCACATTGCCTTCGACGCCATGGCAGGATTCGGACCAGCACCTTACGGCCCTCTTAGACCCAATTACCGAGCCGGAAGTGAGGGCAGCCATTAATGCAGGGAAGAAACCCACAGCCGTGGGACCAGACGGCTTAGCCAACACTTCAGAGAATACCTGGCTGCACCGGTCACAGATCTGTACAATGAATGCCTCCAATCAACGACCGGGCATCCGCCCCACCTCCCTCCCACTTTCTATGAAGGGGTGATGGTGTACTTCAGCAAATCGGACAACTTAGACCCCACACTGCCAATCAGCTGGCACCCTATTACTTTGTTACCTCTATGTTGCATCGGGTTGGTCAGAAGCTTCATTGTTGGAGTCCTTGCATGAAGACCTCTTTCAACAGCAAATGGGGAGCACTCCATCAGGTGAGGTATCAGAGAGAGGTCGAACCCCCACCCCCACCCACAGAACTGAATGAAGAGAGCGTTCCAGTTCATGAAGTAGCCTCACTTCTGAACAAAGAGACTGTTCCCCCCCTTTGAGAGATCCCGATCAGCCAGCTTTATCAAGCACATGCTGAAGAGATACCCCCCTCTCCAATTAGTCCCACTCCACAGAGCAGAACCAGGCACTTCTAGAGAAGTAGCAATCAGGGAAGGATGGCAAAGAGATAGGAAAGTCCCCTGCTCACTACTCCCCCAACAATTCCTCGCATCAGAACCAGAGATAGGAGTTGTGCTGCTCCATTTTTGGGGCCTTGCAGTTGCCCACATCGACATGCCAGATGTGGAAGTCCTGGCACTCACAAAATACGGCCACAAACGGTGTCGGCTCATCATGGCAGAACAAATGGAAGTCCTCTTCAACATGTTTCAGAACGGACTCCCCCCTCAAGGCATAGAACACCAATGAGCAGCCAAAGACTGGTCGCTCACCTTGCGAGTTGTGGAGTGCTTCTTAGTCTCATGGAAACCTAGAGGCTATACTTACTGGCCTGATTGGATGACCAAGAGAGGCCTTGTCCAGGCCTTCCAAAGAATCCAACAGGGAAGGTGAGAGCAACCCAGAGCAGGTGTTTCACTGCTCAAAATCGAAGGAGATCGATCCACGCTTTACTCCACTAAGACCTACGAAGAATGGATAGATTACGTCATTAAAGTCATGCAACATCGCCAACGCACGCTCTGCCAAACAACCGAAATGGACTACCCGTCGCCTATCCAGTCAGGCCTACTTCCACAGCAAGTCACCAAATCCAAACACTACTCACGTAAAGAACAACACCAGAAATTACAGGTCCTAGCTCCACCTCCACAACCTGCTGACAACTGTCCAGCTGACAATGTAGCAAAGGATTATCATTCTGGCATGGACCAAGTACAACACAAAGAGGCTTCCGCTCCGATTTCTGAACCTCCAGAGCTCATCGACTTATTCCACAAAGAGCATCCCGCCTCTCCTGAAACAAGTTACGTGCCGCAATTTGACTCGCCCACCGTGCCACTGCAACACATGGAAGTAGAAACAATGAAAGGACTAGAACAAACCTCAGATATGACAGGAACACTGCAAACTGAAGGCAACATCTCACAACACGTTCCAGCCTCACAACATGGCTCCATTAACCACTCCACAAGCAGTACCTGTGCACCATCATGGAGACAGTGAAAGCAACCCAAGCTATGATGTCACTACTCAACAACCTTCCATGCCACCCTGCAGTCGCACAGCCCCACACCTTGTGCCACCATCTCAAGAACAACCAGAACAACGAAAGCTGCCTTCCTATGCAGCAGTTGCAGTGGGCCAGGAACCCTCAGTATGGGCAAAATGGGCAGCCTCTCACTGAGACCAGCCAAATGACCCAGTGAAAGACTTCAAACATATCTTTCTATCACTATCAACCCCACTACAGAAGCCACTTCCCCAGCCCCTATGATGCCACACAGGACCAAGATGACCCAGCAATTGATGGCAAAGAACACTACGTCCTGCGCTTTACCTGGGATGTACAGATGGCTTCCAACCCCGTTACATTGTCAGGGAACTTATTAAAACACAATTGGCTTTCCCTATTACAAGCCTCACAGCAGTCATACAGCCACCCGCATCCAATGAGGTCGACATCTGTTTTGCGACATTTACAGACTTTGGACTTTTTGCACGGAATTGTTATGGCCTCGCACAAATCAGACCAGCTATGTTCCAGGACTTTGCAGCAGTTACTGTGGTCGAAGGGGACATCCATCCAGTGTATGTTTTTTTCCATACAACCACTATACCCCTTCAGGATGTCGAGACCTGGCTAACAAAATATGGGCAAGTTATCGTCCACCCAGAGAAAGTAAGGGATGAGGTAGGTTTATGGACCGGTGAAGTCAGGTTGCTGGTCCATTTTCCTCCAGGAGGGACACGCCGCCTCCCCAAATAGTTCTATTTAGGTGCTGCCAGGGGCATGATGTGATATCTGGGCCAACTACATGCTTGCTTTAGTTGTGGTTCCTATGACCACCAACGCAGGAACTGTACCACTCCCATCTGCACTCGGTGTAATGCAAAAGACCATATGGCATCATCATGTAACATGATCAAATGTAACTTATGTGATGAGGGCGGCCATACATATGCTGCATGTCCAAAGGCAGCAAACACCACCCGGTCCTCCAGACCACCAGCCCAACAGGCCTGTGACCAGTCCCACACTCCTCCCACCTCATCAGCAACAAGGTGAAAACATCCCACTGGAGTTACAAGACATGAATCCATGCAACGAAACCCTGACAAGGAACCACAGCCAAAGCAACAGCTGCACCACTCTACAGCGACATCTGCAGACCAACAGATGGCTCAACAACCAACCACATCGGCTCACCCCACCACCCCACCCCTCACTGCCCCTAGCAAGGAACATCCCACTGAGCAGCACCTGCAACCTGCCATACTTCCAGCGAGTGGCTCAAGAATCAGCCACGATGTTGATGATGGAGACATGGAATTTCAGGAAGCGGGGTCCGTGAAACACACCCGCCACAGGCACCTGCAAGAAGAAGAAACCTAGAGGGTCCCAGACTACTGCTCCTGAGACAGACAACCTGCTAGAACAACCACTACCTCAAAGAAACAGGTTCGCACCCCTTCTGACCACCTCTGACCTCTCCATGCAAGCATAAGCAGGAACCACCGACCCACAGGCCCACCTATCAACACCAACCCATCAAACAGACCCGGATCTCTGCCAGAACACCCCACATCATCCTCAACAACCAACATCTCCACCTCAACGAACAGCAACCCCTCCAGCACAGCCCTCTGACCACCATCCTTCCCAGCCTCCACAGAAAGCGGAACCACCCAAACCCCCAGACCTTCACGTGCCAACTGGTCCACCTCAAGCACTGATGTCTCAGTCCAGCACGAACATATCACCCCTGCACCACATTCTCCTCTACTACAACCCGCCCACCCAGCCCAACAAGGCCTTCCACCTCCACGTCAGCATGTCCTCAGTGGCTTTTCATCTGAATGACCCGAAGGGCACCTCAGCACTCCTTCTGACTCTCTTCCCTCACACATGAGCAGCCCAGCCTTGCCACCCAGTACTCAGATGCCATGGACATCACTTGATTTGAGTCAACTCACCCCATGGCAATCGAATGATAGTCTCCCCCACACCTGGGACCCACTCGAACACCTGTCTAGTGGCCCACACGCATCACCTCCCCAGGTTCAACCCCCACCAGCCGATGACTCCCAAATGGGCAGCAACAAAGAACCTCCAATCACATCTCCCCCTTCCACGTAATATGGCAGACCTTCCACAAGATCACTCACCCACCCTTCCAACATCAAGCCTGGAATCACCTCCACAACCTGCTTTGACTTGGAACCTGTCAATTGCCATGTGGAATGCCAGTGGCCTCCAACAAGCACATCGATGGACTGAAATCTTAACATCTTTGACCAAATTGTGAACAGATTTCCTCATCTTTCAGGAAACACACCTTACATCAGAAAGACACCAGGCAAATGCACAATGGCTTTGGCAAAAAGGCCCATCACGTTGGAGTTATGGGACGGAAGGCTACATAGGAGTGGCCATCCTCGTCACCTCCTGCCCAGACCTCCATCTCACTTGCTTCACACAGGTTGCCATGGGTTGCCTCGCCTTCCTCGACTTCGAGATTGATCCCAACCACCACAGAGAGGCCCCACCTTTGCAGCATCTACAGATTATGTGCAGTTTATGCCTCTGCTTCCTCTACGCATGTCAGAAAGGTCCTCTGGTGTCAACTGCAAGCTGTCTGTGATACTGACTGTGACCTGATAATAGGAGATTTCAATAACCGTGCAACACCAGGTGATAGAGTCCCTTACCACATTGCACTCCCATCTGCCACACATCACTCCACTGCATCCCACTCCCATCATCCACGACAGTCAACGCTGCTCACAGCAGAACACCTATTGGAAAAAGTCTGTACGCATCGAGCCTTAACAGATGCAGCTATGACGGTCCACAACCAAATGAACTTTTTTCCGATATGCCCACTGCCAGCTCTTTTCAAGCCATATCACATGGAACAACTCTGCCCCATCCAACAGCCAACGACCTCCACCACCTCCCTATCACCACATCATCACCACTATTATACTCACTATGGTTCCCAAACAGCAAGCCGCATTGACAGGATTTGGACACCGCAAAACAGCCACATCTGAAGCTGCCATCTCTCAATCACCCCGTGGTCAACCCATGCCATCGTGAAAGTGACCCTGGCTGTTGGACCCCGGATGCATAGGAGCCATCCCCTATGGCGACTGACAGCCGCTAAATTGGACACAGACCACAGCCTCAAAGCAGCTATTGCCACCCTCCTCGAATGCAGAATCTCCCTATGTGACTTGTACGATTCAAACACCTTAGTGGACTGGTGGGAAAGGGTCAAAACAGCAGTCAAATGCCTTGGCCAGAAATGGGACCGCTGATGCCATCAACTCAGACAAATACACCAAGCAGCAGTAGGCCGCTTCTTGGCCTGCCATCAGGCAGCATCTTTGAGCACCCCATTCAACCAGCTCACCCTTACAACAGCACATTCAACTATTGAGAACACTTTCAGAAGAGCTAAATGCAAACCAACCTACACCCAATACACAAGGGCAACAGGCGCCATCATAGCACCAGGAGACGACCAGGAAAGAACACCTGTCCACACAGCATGATAAAACATCCATCGGGGGTGTCCAATTCTATGGCCAACCACAAACTAACTTCACTGGCCTCCACATGTCGCCAGATCAACCCATCATCCGGGATTTAGAAGGTATGCTCCACATCATGGACACCCACTACAGAAGCCTATTTTCAGCATGAACAGATGTCCAAGTCACCACACTTGACAACTATTTCCTTTCCCACTCTTCCCCACACTGGCCAGCTGCACAACAAGTCCAGGACCTGCTCCTCCAACCCATCTCCGAAGCAGAAGTCTGAACAGCGATTATGGCAGGCAAACAAAACACAGTGCTGGGCACAGATGGCCTTCCATGGGCATTTTATCAAATGTACGCCAACTGGTCCCACCCCTCATGGCCCTCCTACAGCTCTATCTCACAGCAGCATTTGTCAACAAGGTTATCCCACCTTCATTTTATCATGGTGATCTATTTCAGCAAACCAGGAGGTCTTGATCCCACACTTCCCAGTAGCTGGCGCTCTATCACCCTTACAAATGGGGACTACTGCCTATTAGCCAAAGTCCTTGCCACCCGCCTGGCAACTGCCATGAGACAGCGAATCGTCCCAACTCAAACCAACGCCATCCCAGGCCATTCCATCACAGACTATGTTTAATGCATGAAATTTTTTGGAGGGCAACGTCATGCACATGGAATGGCTTTCTGCTCCAATTGGACCAATCAAAAGCTTTTGATAGAGTCCACCATGCATTCCTCTGGCGGGCACTCAAGTGGCACGGGGTACCGGAGGCATTCCTCCATGCCATCCAACTCCTCTACTCAGGAGTGACAGTTACACCACAGGTAAACCAAAAGTGGGGTGTCCCCATACCACTTCATGCAGGAATCTGGCAGGGTGTCCCCTTAGCCCGATCCTATATGTCATCTACCTTGATCTTCTGCTATGGGCAATGCAAGACGATACCATCACAGGCTTCCCATGCCTGACTCAAGTCACAACACCTCAGGCCGCCATCCGCCCCATAAAATTTATAGCACACACAGACATCAGCCTCATCGTCGCAACACAACATGAGACACAAGCAGCTTGGAACATCTTCCACTTCTTCAGTCATGCCTCCAGAGCACAACTCAATACGGACAACAGCCTGGTCATACAACTGCACCGCCACCAAGGACCATACCGACAAGACCTCTCAATGTGGCTGGTCACTGGCTGGTAGGACCTACCTCCCCCAGCCATGCCAAAGCATCCACAGTACCCCTCCTACCACTCATCAGTCTGCTTCTCTCCGCCCACCACAGTACATACCTCTACCACATACAGCAACAACTCAACCAATAGTATGCATTCTCGGCATTCGCTTCGGAATCGACCCACTCGCGTGGGAAGACAACTAGAACCGTGTCACGGAATGGGACAAGAAATGGGCGCAGTGGTGTCACTGCCATCTCTCCATCTATCAAAGAGTGATCTACCTCCGTACCTACCTCTTACCGCAAGCCTACCTCTTAACTGCGGTCTACCCACCGCCAGACTGGTCCCAAGGATATTAAGATCCCTAAATTGTCTGAGGATGAACATATTGAAGCGTATTTTACAACTTTTCAGCTTGTCAGACTCCACAATCAAATGATTGATGAATCGTCTGATTGTGTTCATCTGCCATAATGAGTCAACGCATGTCAAGAACCAGATGGGAGGGGGAACACCAAGGAGTGTGAAACTATTCTATTTGGGTTAAGGGGGGAGTCAAGGTTGTGCTGCCGGAGACAACTATGCTTGGTATGGCTGATCGTTGGAATTGGGAAGAGATGTAAGGGGGGAGTGGGGTGTTAGGTAAGTTTTAATTAGGTAGCTTAGGCGGGAATCTTTACTCGCAGCTTTTCTCTTGATCTGTATACTAATTAA
Source organism: Candoia aspera (assembly GCF_035149785.1). Classification (NCBI taxonomy): domain Eukaryota; kingdom Metazoa; phylum Chordata; class Lepidosauria; order Squamata; family Candoiidae; genus Candoia; species Candoia aspera. Next base: position 117,578,343 of record NC_086157.1, read on the forward strand.
ATCTGAATTCTGCATATTTCAATTGTGCATGAGTCAGGTCATTATTTGGGAACCAAGGTGTCAGTTCTTACATAAAGTTGCAACTATACCATCTTTTAACTTTACCAGGAGAAGTTACCTTTGCTGAGGAAAGTTAAGCTCCAGCTCTCCACATTCATACCCTGATGGAATGGAGGGCTCTGATCAAACAAAGCCAATGGTGGTGGCAGAGGACAAAGAGGTCCCAGGAACTTCTGCAGGGATTTCAGTGACCATGAGAGGTCGAGGTACAAAAGCTCAAGGGGGAAGGTGAAAGAGAAGGGAGCTAAGCCTAAAGTCAAAAAGCACACGAGTCGACCCCCTTCCCCAGAATCAGATGACCTGTTGGAGAAGGAACTGCTTCGGAAACCCAAACCCGGCTGGACTTTTGTGGTTGGAGATGGGACAGAAAGAACTCCAGCAAGGTGGTACTCCTTTCAGCAAGAAGCCAGAAGCTGGGAGCTGATGACCAACAGACACTTACCCCGTCTGGAGCGAGAGATGCAAGGGGTGGCTGATATGGTGTCCAGCCTGAAAGATAGGATAGACAGACTGGTCAGTCACCTAACCCAGAAAGTGCCTACCCCAGAAAGCACTCAATCAGTGTTGGTATCAGGAGGCGACTCAGGAACATTGGATCAGACCCGATCAAGTGATGACGAAACTACAGGTTCAGAGGCAGCAAGAAATCAGCCGGCTGGGAAGTGATTTCGAATCCAGCCTGCCTCAAGATGAGCCAGAAGGACCGAGAGCCAGAAGTGGTTCCACGACCTGAAGGTGAAGTTCGAACCTGAAGGTGAAGTTCGGAAGGGATCCGAATGAACTGGCCTGTTCCTTAACTCATGTGAGTGGATTTATGGATGAATTTGGGGGCACTTTCCTTACTGATAAATTTAGGGTGAGGCATGTGTCAACTCACCTGGTGGCAGAAGCCTCCAAGTAGATGGTGGCGATGCAAGGAGCTAGACCTCCAGAGCTCCAGAGCTTTGAGGACTTTGTGACAGCACTGAGGGGTCAGTTCAAAGACCCATTAGCCAAGATGAAAGCCAAAACTAATCTGCAATATATCAGGCAAGGGAACCGATCCGTGACCAAATATGCAATGTGTCATGAGCACCGTTGAGCTGAATGCATCAGCACAACGGCACACATAACAATACCATGGAAACAAGAGCAAGGGATTAAAAGATAAGCAAAGCGATGCACAACAACAGACACAGACTCCGAGGAGAAGGGAACGACCCTGGCCAGAAAATCCTGTCAAAAGAACACAAAGGGGGAAGAAAGAGTGACAAAGACAGGGCGGATCACGAGGCACGCCTGGAGCTGTCAGCAGGAACACAAAGGATATCGCCCAGCTGAAAGCAATCACCGGCTGGAGGAAGAAGACGATTACGAGAGAAGCCCGGGGCACCAGCAGGGGCCCCGCGACCCCTCACCGGCAACGAAGCATACAGGACTTGGGGGGATGACACAACCCAAGGTGGGGGGGGGCGCTGACCGGTGCAGGCTATTTAAACCCCATACCGGCGCGCTCCTTTCACTCTCAGCTTTTTCTAGCTATGCACTATGCTGAAATAAACTAGAACCTGATCTTCCCTAAATTAGTGTCTGTGTTTTACTCAGTAGTAGGCAGCGCATGACACAATGGAATTCAAAAGCCTGGCAGGAAGCTTGACTGATTGGCCTGAATTGCTCAAAGTGGAGTTTTTCCAGGTGGGACTGCAACCAACATTCTAGATTGGTGCCTGGTGAGGGGTGACCCAGAAACCCTGAAAGAGTAGATCTGTTTAGTGGGCATAGTGGAGAACGCCAAAATTCACCTGAAGAAGCAATGCCAACTGCAACCAGCAATCAAGAAGCCAACCTTGCACAGGAGCGTGGGAGCAAAGTCCTTGGTGCGGCTGTCTTGGGATGAAGAAAAGGATCGTTCCTAAGAGAGGGATTATGTTTTAAGTGCAGCCAGGAAGGCCATCAGGCAACATAGCACCGCGGCTCCTTCTCCAAAACCAAAGTCCAAGCCTACTAAATCTCCAACTGCCAAAAGCAAGGCAGCTGTGGCCAGCAAACATGTGCAGCTGGTTGCAGAACCTGACGCCTCAGACATGGAATGTCAGGCTCTGCCTGCTAACCAGTAAAGACACAGACGCTAGCGTGGGCTTAGGTTCTGGCTTTATTGATAGAACAGAATGCATGCCTTTTAGAAAAGCTGGGAGTGAGTGGAGCACGCCGGAACGGGATTTAAATAGCCCACGCCAGTCAGCGCTCCACCTCTCCTTACTCCAAGTGTGCCCCGATCCTCGGTTCCGTTGCCGGTAGGTGAGGGGTCATGGAGCCCCTCCTGTGTCTCGGGTGTTTCCTTGACTGTTTTTCCCGGCCGGTGATGGGTCATTGCCGGGTGATCAGGCTCGTAATCTTTCTGACAGTTCGGGCGTGCCTCGTGGTCGGGTGTTGTCAATTACCTCCTTTGCAACATTGTATCCCTTCCGCGCCTCCGGCTAGAATTGATACTTTGTTGCCAGCACCTGTTGCTCTCTTTTGTTAGCTAGTTGCCTTTTTCCTTAATCCGCCCGGTGCCCATTTCCTTGTATTGTTATGTGAGCTGTTGCGATGTCACAAGCATCGCAACGGTGATCATGACATGGAATCGGATGAACCCCAGTTGCCAGCAGGAAATGGGCAGAGCCTGCCTTAAAGGGCGCCAACAGGCAGGCTGAACCAAAAGGGTGCAACACTTATTAGTGAATGGAGATGGCCCCATGGTGATGGTGGGGGTGCAGTCACAGACTTTGGGAGAGAGAAGAGAGCAGTTCTAATGGCTCTGTTGGATTCTGGGTGTGCTAAGTGCTTAATTCAGCCAGCTATAGTGAATGGCTTGGGGTTGAAAGTACAGAGACTAAAAGAACCCATTATCTTTACCCAACTGGATGGGTCAGAAGCCACAGGGGGCCCAGCAATGTTCTGTGCTGAGGAGGTGAGAATGAAAGTGGGTACCCATAAGGAGACTTTAAAATTCATAGTGGCTTTGTCAGGCTCTGCCTGAGACCCAATAAAAACACAGACGCTAGTGTAGACTTAGGTTCTGGGTTTATTTGGGAATAGAGTGCATGCCCTTAGAAAGCTGAGAGTGAGGGGAGCGCGCCGGAACGGGATTTAAATAGCCTGTGCTGGTCAGTGCTCCACCCCACATCATCCCAGGTGTGTCCCACGAGTTCCAACGGTTTCGTCCCTGCCAGGTGAGAGGTTGTGCAGCCCCCCTGTGCCCCGGGCATCGCCTCAATCACCTTCCTGTGTGGTAACGATCCATTGCCGGGCGATCAGGCTCTTAATTCTTCGAAAGCCCGGGCGCGCCTCTCCTGTTGTTAGTCAATTACCCATTGGCTACTTTGTATCTTTTGTTTCCCGGTCTGCCGGTCTCAGTCATTACTTAGTTTCCTCGCACCTGCTGCTGGTTCTTTGTGTTTCTTAGTTGCCTTTGCCTAATCCGCCAGAGACCCATTTCCTTGTATTGTCATGCGAGCCGTTGCGATGTCACAAGCATCGCAACGGTGATCATGACATACTGCCCCCCTTGAGATAATCAAGCCGCGGGTTTGGAGGGATAGGCAGTATGGAAGTTGTGGATTAGGTCGGGAGCCTGGATGTCGCGGGCAGTGACCCACTCAGGGTGTGGGAAGCGTTTCCATTTGACCAGGTATTGGAGGGAGCCCCGCAGCCTGCGGGAGTCGAGTACCTCCTTGACCTTGAAGTGTTGTTGTCCGTCTATCATAACTGGTGGGGGGGGGCGTGCGTGGGTGCCACCGGGAGGGGTCACTTGCTGGCTTGAGTAAGCTGCAGTGGAACACTGGGTGCAGCCGCTTTAAATTATGGGGCAGGTCCAAGCGCACCATGACTGGGTTCACGATTTGTGTGACCTGGAATGGCCCAATAAATTTGAGGGCCAGTTTCTTGGACGGTTGTGGTGATTTGATGAATTTGGTGGATAGGTAAACCAGGTCCCCTACCCGAAAAGTTGGTTGTTGGTGCCGGTGCTTGTCCGCTTGCAATTTGTATGCGGTTTGTGCCTCTTTAAGCATGTCCTTGATGACCAGCCAGGAATCTGCGAGTTTCGCACCCCAATCACAGGCGGCCACTGCTGGGGACGGGGGCTGAGGTAGCTTAGGGATGGGGACAAACTCCCGGCCCGACACCACCCCAAAGGGGGTTTGTCCCGTGCTTTGATGTGTCGCATTATTGTATGCGACCTCTGCAAACGGGAGTAGGTCCACCCAGTCGTCCTGGCGGTAGTTAATACAGGAGCAGAGGAATTGTTCCAGTGAGGCATTAAGGATCTCTGTAAATCCGTCCGTCTGGGGGTACCAGGAGGTTGACAGGGCTTGCTGGGTACCTATTAGTTTCAAAAAAGCCCGCCAGAACCTCGAGGTAAATTGTGTGCCCCTATCGGTCACCAAGCAGGAGGGGCAGCCGTGGAGGCGGTACACGTGTACCAGGAAGAGTTTCGCCAGCTGTTGTGCTGACGGGATCGAGGCATGGGATAAAATGGGCTTGTTTTGAGAAGTAGTCTTTGACTAGCCAGATTACCGTTTTCTTTTGGCTAGGCGGTAAATCCACGATGAAATCCATTGAGATTTCATCCCAAGGGCGGGAAGGCTCAGCCACTGGCTGCAGCAGCCCCTGGGGTTTATCGGCCGGTCGCTTGGCCATCGCACACATAGGGCAGGACGCCACATACATTTTGACGTCCTTCCTCAGCGAGGGCCACCAAAATTGGCGTCGGGTTAGGTGTAGGGCTTTTAGGAACCTGAAGTGACCAGCCTGTTTGCTGTCATGTGACCTGCTGAGGATTGTCGGTCTTTGTGAGTCAGGGACATATAACCTTCCCTCCACCCAGGCGAGGTCCTGTTCCCTAGTTGCTTAGGGTTGGTGAGGAGCCAGGGGTCAGATTTTAATGCTGTTATAAAATCTGCATGTAACCCGCCTGGCATCTGTGGTTGCCTGCGCCTTGGTGCAGGCTGCGCCGGAGTTGTTTGCAAGGGGGGGGAAAGGCTGTCCCCGAGCGCGTCCCCGGGTGACAGCTGCCAGACCCAATTGGGAGTCAGAAAGCACAGTCCCTACAACGTCGGAGATAGGCTCCGCGTCCTGGGGTAGTCAGGAGAGTGTGTCTGCCAGGAAATTCCTTTTCCCTGGGATGAACTTCAGCTGGAATTTGAACCGGCTGAAAAACTGAGCCCAGCATATCTGCTTGGGACTGAGGCGCCGGGGCGTACGGAGCGCCTTGAGGTTGCAGTGGTCTGTCCAGACCTCAAAAGGGCAAGTTGCCCCTTCCAAAAGGTGACGCCAAGCCTCCAGTGCTGCTTTGACCGCAAAGGCTTCCTTTTCCCACACGTGCCAGCGCCTCTCTGTCTCTGAACATTTCCTAGAGAGATAGGCGCATGGCTTCAGGATTCCAGCGGAATCCTTTTGCAGTAGGATAGCCCCAGTTGAGAAGTCAGAGGCGTCAGCCTGCACAACAAAAGGCCGTTCGGGGTCAGGGTGGGACAGAATTGGCTCCGCTGTGAACAGCACTTTCAGCCTGTCAAAAGCGGTTTGACAGTCGGGAGTCCAATTAAGCATGGCCCCTGTGTTTTTGACCTTGTTCATCTCCCCGACACCTTTGGGCTTTAGTAAATCAGTCAAGGGCAGGGCAATTTCCGCAAACCCCCTCGCGAAGGACCTATAGAAGTTCGTGAACCCAAGGAAGCTTTGAAGCTGGCGCCGGGTGCGTGGGCGCTCCCAGCTCAAAACAGCCTGAACTTTCGCAGGGTCCATCTCTATGCCCTTGGCTGAGATTCTGTGCCCTAAATAGTCCAAGTGCGACTTGTGGAATTCGTGCTTGGAGAGCTTAGTGTAGAGTTTGGCTTTCCGGAGCTTAGTGAGAACTTGTCTCACTAATCTCTCACGTTCTCTCTGAGTCCTTGTGTAGATTAGGACAACGTCTAGGTAAACTAGGACTCCTTTGAATAGATGGTTGTGCAGCACCTTGTTGATGAGTTGCATGAAGACCCCCGGGGCCCCCGCAAGACCGAAAGGCAGTACCTTGTACTGGAAGGAGCCCAAGGGACAGTTGAACACCGTTTTCCACTCGTCCCCCTCCCTGATGCGAATTTGGTAGTACACCTTGCGGAGGTCAAGTTTGGAAAACACCCTTCCCTTTGACAAGTGTGCCAGCATGTCTCTTACGAGGGGGAGGGAGTATTTGTTTGATAGGGAGGCGGAATTTAATCCGCGGTAATCTGTGCATAGTCTCAGGGTGCCGTCCTTCTTCTCCCGGAATAGGATGGGCGCTCCAACCGGCGAGTTTGCCGGTTCGATGAAGCCCGTAGTGAGGTTCTTGTCTAAGAGTTCTCACAGTGCCGCCAATTCCCTCTGGGTCATGGGGTAGATCTTGGGCTTGGGTAATGGAACGTCTGGGAGCAGTCCGATTGCACAGTCGTCTTGCGATGGGGGGGTAATTGGTCCGCCTCCTCTTCCCCGAAGACGTCGGCGAAGTCCAAGTATTGCTCCGGCAGTCCTTCTGGGGGGTGGGGGTGTGGGCTTGTTGGTCAACGATCTCAGCCCTCCCCACAGTCAAAGCGGAGGATTTCTCTTTCATTGGTGCTTGGTAGACCCCGTCCTCAAATGTTATGGAATGGGTCCTCCAATTAATCAGGGGTTGTGGCGTGTTAGCCAGGGGATCCCCAGTACCACTGTGGGCTTGCCCACTGGGGTGACCACGAAGTCTATGGTCTCCCTGTGGGTGCCCATTTTCAGGGTGACCTTTCTTGTACTCTGGGTGGCCGGTCCCCCCCCCCCCCGCTGTGGAGCCATCAAGTTGCTGAAATATCAGCAGTTTTGGGAGGGGGGAGCAGGGCAGTTTTAGTGCAGCGACAATGTCTGGGTGGATCAGATTTCTGGAGCACCCAGAGTCCACTAGAGCTCCGACCGCGATGGCTTTGGAGCCGTAAGTCAGTTCGATTTTCCCTGCCAGGATGGGACAATCTTCACTCACCCTGGGGTTGTCGCACCCGTCCTTTACCACCTGCCCGGAGGTGCTGCTTAGGGCAGGTGGAAGGCGTTTCCCGCTGGCTGCTCCTGGTCGTCCAAGTCGTCCCCTGCGAGGTAGGCTTCCTCTTCCTTGTCCGGGGTTGCTAGCACTCCTGTCAGCCATCTGGGAGGGTTGGGTGGCTTGTGCGGCGCCTTCCGCGTTGGTCTGGGCGGGCAATCCGTCATTCTGGTTTTGAGGCATTCAGCTGCCCGGTGCCCCGTCTTCCCACACCTGACGCATTGCCCACGGGCAAACCGCCGTTGTTGCTCTGCGTCCCACGTCGAGCCCGACTGTGGGACTGGTCCTTTCCCGTTGGGAGGGGTTCTGTCTTTCTTGGTTGCTAGCATGAAGGTGTGCTGGGCGTGCTCAGCCTTCCCAGCAAGGCAGATCCACTCATGCAGGGAGTCTGGATCGTCCCTGTATAGTGCCCATTGCAACACCTCATGGCTGAGGCCATCCTTGAACATGTCGATCAAGGTGGCCTCAGACCATTCCGGGATTTTACCCACTAGGACCTTGAATTCGAGGGCGTAGTCCGCCACCGCCTTTTGTCCTTGGCGCAGTCCTTTAAGGGTGCTCTTGGCCCTTTCCTTTGCCAGGGGGTCTTCGAAGTACCGCTTGAGAGCGACCAGGAAGGTATGGAAGGTAGCCAGGGCTGGGGCTCCAGACTCTGACATCTGGACGTACCAGTCCGCAGCCCTGCCTCTGAGTTTCATGGCTACTGCCGAGATTTTGGCCCCTTCTGTTGTGAAGTAATGTCCATATTGTGACATGTAGTTCGTGGCGTTAGTTATGAAGAAAGACAGGTTCGTGCGGTCTCTGTCAAATTTCATGGGGAAGTCCTTGGCGAGCCCCCCAATTTGCGAGCCCCCCACCTGTGGGTGGCTAGGGATGGCCCTCGCCGGAATGGGACCACGAGGTCCTGAGGAGTCCCGCGCTTGTCCCCTTCCTCTCAGGGTTGTCGATGGGGTGGGTAGAGTGCCACGATCCCCCTTGCCCCCTGTGCAGCAGCAGTCCTTGTGAGCTCACACATCGCCAATGCCATGGACTGGAGCATGTGTTCCAGGGTTCGTACCTTGGCCTCCAGGGCTCTGATCCTGTCGGGGGTGACAGGGTCGTCCGTCCTCGGTGCTGCCGGTTGCTGCCCGATCGGCAGTCCTATGACTCCCCGCTCGGGCGTTTGGGGGTAGTGGAGTCTCCAGGTGGTGTAGGATGTCCCCGGCCGGGGTCCCGCTACGCCGTCCCACATGAAGAGTTGTTGGCCCCCGACTTCCTCTTCCATCGGGGCTCTCCACTCCGGGCTGGAGCTCCAGGTCTGGAACTGGGGTGCGGTGTGGGCAGGGAGGGAGCCCGTGTCCCATCTCGGGTGCGCTGACTCCAGCAGTTGTTGGATCGTCTCCCCCTCTTGCGTTGCATCCTTCGCGCCTCTGGTGTGAAGCGCCGACTCCATGGCCGTCCCCGGTTCCATCATCGCCGGTGTTTTCTCCCTCAGAAAAAAAATTTCCCGGGGAGACTGGCGAGGTTCATTTTTTGTGACTCTCAGCTTTATGTCAGGCTCTGCCTGAGACCCAATAAAAACACAGACACTAGTGTAGACTTAGGTTCTGGGTTTATTTGGGAATAGAGTGCATGCCCTTAGAAAGCTGAGAGTGAGGGGAGCGTGCCGGAACGGGATTTAAATAGCCCGTGCCGGTCAGCACTCCACCCCACATCATCCCAGGTGCGTCCCACGAGTTCCAATGGTTTTGTCCCTGCCAGGTGAGAGGTCATGCAGCCCCCCTGCGCCCTGGGCATCACCTCGATCACCTTTCTGTGCAGTAACGATCCATTGCTGGGCGATCAGGCTCTTAATTCTTCGAAAGCCCGGGCGCACCTCTCCTGTTGTTAGTCAATTACCCGTTGGCTACTTTGTATCTTTTGTTTCCCGGTCTGCCGGTCTCGGTCGTTACTTAGTTTCCTCGCACCTGCTGCTGGTTCTTTGTGTTTCTTAGTTGCCTTTGCCTAATCCGCCAGAGACCCATTTCCTTGTATTGTCATGCGAGCCGTTGCGATATCACAAGCATAGCAACGGTGATCATGACAGACTTCCATAGCGAATCATTTGCTGATTTTGTGGCTACTTTGGTTGAGGGCTAACAACCCAAAAGTGGACTGGGTAACCAGGCAAATACAATTTAAAGATGGACTGTACTTAGGATCCAAGGGAGAAGGGGAAGAAAAAAACATCAAAAGCATAGATGCAGTCTCTATGGAGGAGGGGATGAGTGGCACCTCTGAGGGGGATTTGATTCCAAAGCCATACCAGGACCTAAGGGAGATGTTTGGGGAAGTGGAATGTGATCAATTACCACCTATTTGTAAAATAGACTATGCTATTGACATTGAACTGGGGGCGAAGCTCCCTAAACCAAAACTGTATTCTATGTCATTGAAAAGGCAAGAAGCGCTATGGGAGTTATAGACAAAAACTTGGCACGGGGGTTCATTTGACCCAACTCCCTGATGGCTGCTCCGGTGCTGTTTAGAACAAAGAAGGATGGCTCATTGAGATTATGTACTATCAGGGTTTAAATGCAATATGCACAGTAAACCAGTACCCCCTCCCTCTAATGAAGGACATGTTGGCCCATCTATCAAAAGGGAAAATTTTTACAAAACTGGATTTGAGAGAGGCTTATTTTCGGGTTTGCATCCACAAGGAAGATGAGTGGAAAACTGCTTTTAATTGCCCCGTTGGAAGTTCTGAGTACCTGGTTTTACCTTTTGGGTTGAAAGGTGGTCCTTGAGTGTTTATGCAATTGATTAATGAAGTTTTACATGAGCATTTGTACAAAAGAGTGTTAAGTCTATCTCAATGTTTTAATTTACTCAGAGAATGAAAAGGAGCATGTGTCAGCACCTACTCATTGGAGCATTCACAGTCAAGAAACTGAATTTCTTTGAGCTGTTTTAATGAAGCATAATGAATGGTATAGAAGGCAAGCTGCGAATAAAGAATTTCCGCCAAAACCTAATTTAAACTACATTCCCTTAGCTAGTACCCTTTCCCATGAAGCATGTCACTCCCCCCTCCCATCCAGATGGTATTCCTGTCGTATCACAACCTTGTGTCCTTGATGTGCTCCATAGCCAAAAAAAACCCTTTACACTCCAACTTCACACACCCCTCCCATCCAGCAACCTTAGAGAAGGACATGATGGGAGATGCCCTGATAAGGGTTTCTGTGAAACCTTTGATCACGGAATCTGACATACTGCCCCCCCAAGACAAACTAAAAATTAAGCAAGCGTTAATTAAATAATGAGACTAAGCAGGAGAGGGCTTAGAAGGATACTTAGCATGAAACTTTTTGGTTAACAGAGGACCATTAACATGACATGCATTAACCCACTCAGGATCTGGAAAATGTTTCAACTGAATTAAGTACTGTAAAGTTTTGCGAAAGAAATGAGAGTCCAGAATGTCTTTAACTTCAAAATGTTGGTGGCCATCGATCATGATGGATGGAGGGGTTACTGCAGGCTGGTACCACTTAGAATGGTCCGGTTTAAGCAAGTGCAATGAAAAACGGTAAAGTCTTTTTAGGGTGGGGGGTAATTGCAATTGAACAGTCACAGAGTTAATAATCTTAGTAATGGGAAATGGTCCAACAAACTTGGGAGCAAGTTTTTTTGAAGGTTGTTGGGAGTGCAAGAATTTAGTGGAGAGGTAAACGAGGTCTCCCACTTTGAAATTCCACTCAGGGCGTCTGTGGCGGTCAGCGAATCTTTTCTGAGTCTCATGAGTGTGATCCAGCACCTGGCGGATGACAGGCCAATTAGTGGAGATTTGTGCAGCCCAGTCTGCCATGGAGGAGTCAGGCAAGGACTGCAGCTGGAGCTCAGGTATAGGAACAAAATCCTGGCTATAAACAATGCAGAAAGGAGAAAACCCAGTGCTTTGGTGAACAGCATTATTGTAAGCAACCTCGCAAAAGGGAGGAGGTCTACCCAGTCATTTTGTTGAAAACTAATGTAGCAGCGCAGGAATTGCTCTAGAGTAGATTGAGCCCATTTAGTGGCCCCGTCAGTGGCTGGATGGCTTGAGCTGAGAGATTGTTGGACCCCAATTAATTTCAAAAATGTGTGCCAAAAGTTAGAAGTAAATTGGATGCATCTGTCAGAAATTACACACGTGGGACACCCGTGAATTTTATAGATGTGCGTGAGAAACAGCTTGGCCAATTGCTGAGCTGTTGGGATTTTAGTGCAGGGTATAAAATGAGCTTGTTCAGAAAACAAGTCAATGACAGTCCAAATTGCAGTTTTGTTCTTACTCTCAGGTAAATCCACAATGAAATCCATGGCTATCTCCTGCCAGGGAGCCCTTGGGGAGGCTACCGGTTGGAGCAGTCCTTGCAGTTTCCCCCCCTTCCTCTTTGCCTGGGCACAGACGTGGCATGATGTGACGTACGATTGCACATCAGCTCAAAGGGAGGGCCACCAAAATTGGTGTCTCACCAAGTGAAGAGTTTTAGTAAAGGCAAAATGACCTGCAGACTTACTATCATGGGAACGCTGCAAAATGGTCTTGCGAAGAGACTCAGGAATGTAGATTCTGCCGTTAGAGTACCAGATGTCAATTTCAGTCAATTGAGCTTTGTTACATTGTAGCCAGGGATCGTTAGTGCAGGCTGACTTAAAAGGAACTGATTCAGGTGCTGCCTTTCACTTTCCTGGCTACTGCTTGTTTGTGCGTTACGCATGCCATTCCAAGCTGCTTTTGTGAGAAAACAGTGTCTACAATTTGTGTTTGTGCTGTGTGATATTGAGGGAGGCGAGAAAGCACATCGGCTAAAAAGTTCATTTTCCCCGGAAGGAAATTAAGGGTAAAATTGAAAAGGTTAAAAAATGGAGCCCAACGAATCTGTTTTTCATTCAATTTTCTGGGAGTTTGCAAGACTTGGAGGTTTTTATGATCAGTCCACACTTCAAAGGGACAAAGGGCACCTTCCAAGAGATGCCTCCAGTGTGTAAGAGCAGTTTTTACAGCAAAAGCCTCTTTCACCCAAATTGGCCAATTGTGCTCAGCATCAGAAAACTTGCGTGATAGGTAAGCACAAGGACGAGGAAAACCTGTCTCATCCTTTTGCACTAAAACTGCCCCAATAGCTGAGTCAGAAGTATCAGCTTGCACAATAAAAGGGCGAGTTGGGTCTGGGTGGGCGAGAATAGGTTCATGAGTGAAAAGCAATTTCAAATTGTCAAAAGCTGTTTGACAGTCAGAAGTCCATGTAAGTTTGGCCCCAGGGGAGGTAACTTTGCGGGTGTCATGTGCGCCGTTTCAATGTCTTTGATGCATCGTAACGTTTCGCATGTCATTAATTGGATGCGTGTTTCACTTGTCTAGGGAGGATGGGAACGATTATCTTTTGGCTTTGCTTTGGAATGTATTTGTATTATCTACTGCGCTCAAGGTTACTTTCCCAGGCTAGCAACTCTGACGATTGCTAGCACCTGTGCCGGGCGGGGCTGTTACGAGGGAGGCGGGATACGTTTGAAGCAAGGGTTTAAGTTTGTATTTGGCGCGCTTTTGCTCATTCTCAGCTTTCTCTGTATTTGACTCTAGTACTTTAATAAATCAGATTTCATTCAGCATCCTCTTGTGAGTCTGAGTATTTGGGGCTAGGGCAATCATTACATAAAGCTGAGAATCCTAAGTTCCTAACTCCGCTGGCCCCTGTCCAGGAAAGACAAGCGTCTAACCCTGTGAGGGAGAGAGCCCGCGATGACTGAACCCGACATCATGATGATGGAGGAAGGGGAACCGGACTCGACCGTGAGGCAGTCCGGCCGACCGTCCCAGGGTGGGGAGCTGTCAGCCATCCGAGAGGAGGCGAGCTCCGAGTCGGAGAGTGAAGCCGGGGGGCTGAAAACGGCCCCAGAGACCACCGTAACTTCGCCGGGCGAGCTGCTCACCTGGGATGAGACACAAGGAGATGCCACGGCAACGGGGGGTCCCTCCTGGAGGCAGAGATACCCATTATCCCCCAACGTGGTGCAGGTGCAGCCAACGGAGGGCTCACCCACTCCGGATCGGATCCGAGTGTTGGAGTCCAAAATGGATTCGTTGGAAGCTATATTGAAACAGCTGAGCTTGGATGTGACCTCGTTGCGAGAGGTCCGAGAAGAATCAAGCCAAAGGCATTCAACCCCCTCTTCCCAGGGGCTGTCCCCGGAACGGCGACGGGTGGTGCGGAGGCGCGAAGGGGACCAGTCGGTCCAGATGGAAATCGCAGCATCGCCAGGGCGATCGCCCCGGGGCCCCGTACCGCCCCGAGCCAGGGAAACACGAGCCGCGGCAGCACCGGTGGTGGGGCGCAGCGCGGTGGGAGGCGGCATGCGAGACTTCCCTGTCAAGTTTGATGGGGATCCGACCAAACTCTCGTTCTTCCTGACGAACGCGAAAGCCTACATGGAAGAATGGGGGGCGTTTTTCCAATCGGAAAAGGCAAGGATCATCACCATTGCCACCAAACTGAAGGGGAGGGCGGCAGACTGGTATGTCCAGATGTGCCAGTCGGAGGCGCCTGAACTGGAAAGTCTCGAGGAGTTCCTCGGGGCGTTGAAGCAACACTTCGAGGACCCCTTAGCAAAGGAGAGAGCAAAGCGAGCCCTGAAGGAACTCAAGCAGGGGTTCAGATCAGTGGCCGATTATGCTTTGGAGTTTAAAGCGCTAGCTGGGAAGGTGGATGACTGGTCCCAAGCAACCATTATCGAGCTCTTCAAGGATGGCTTGAATACAGAAGTGCTACGCTGGTCCCTGGGGAGGGACGACCCATACACGCTGTATGAGTGGATCCTGCTGGCGGGGAGGGCTGAACATGCCCAAGAGATCTTTGCCCAGCGGAAGACCGCCAAGTCGGGGCGGGAGGTGAAGCCCAGCCGCCCATCGACCACCGGGGGGAAACCGGGACAACGACCCTGGGACGAGGAGCGGGAGAAGCGATACGCAAAAGGCTTGTGTCTGAGATGTGGTAAGGAGGGGCATCGAGTGGCAGCATGCCCAAAAGCGAAGGTAGAGGAACGGCCCGGAAAACCGCCAGGAAAGTCCCCTGCATTGCCGAGGAAACAGAAAGCTGCGGTGGCTGAAACCGAGGGAGACGATGTGATGTTCTTCGAAATTGAGGGGGAGACCGAAATCCCGCAGCCGGCGGGAAACGCCAGCCACCTGCTCTAAAGGGCGCCGCTGGGCAGGTGGTAGAGGACGGGCGCGAGCCTCCATCGGTGAGTGGCACTTACCGCATACTCATGGTGAAATTGAAATTGGGCTCCCAATCCAAGACTGTGGAAGTATGGGCCATGATTGATTCGGGGTGTTCCCGGTGTCTTATGCACCCCGACGTGGTGGCAGCTTTGGAGCTCCCCACGTTCCCTTTACAGCGACCCATCGCTTTTACTCAATTGGATGGGTCCGTGGCAGGGGGCAAACCGGTCACCCATTTTACAGGGCATGTAGCCTTGCAACTGGGCAGTCACCAGGAAGGGTTATCTTTTGTAGTGGCTCCGGTTGGGGGACCATTGGTGGTGTTGGGGGTACCCTGGTTGGTGCAGCAAAATCCCCAAATAAACTGGGTCTACCGAACTATCACGTTTAGGGATGGATTTTATCAAGCGGCAGAGGGGAAGGGTGCCCCAGAGGAGATGGTGGGGGTTGCGGCAGCTGCGACTCCGCCTTACCCGGCCTCTCCTCTGGAAGGCTTGCCGGCTGAGTACAGGATGTTTGCTGATGTATTTGGTGAAAAGGAAGCTGACCAGTTGCCTCCCCATCGAAAAACGGACTGTGCCATAGAACTGCTACCCAACACTCAATTGCCTAAACCAAAAATTTATTCCATGACGCAAAAGGAACTGACCCTGTTGAGGGAATTTGTGGACAAAAATTTGGAGCGCGGATTTATTGAGCCGGCGAATTCACCCGTGGGGGCGCCGGTTCTTTTTCGCCCAAAAAAGGACGGCACATTGAGACTTTGTACGGATTTCCGCGGATTAAATGCCGTCTCAATTTCCAACAAATATCCCTTGCCATTGATAAAGGACATGTTGTCACATCTGGCCAAGGGCAAGATCTTCTCTAAACTGGATTTAAGAGAAGCCTACTATCGTGTACGAATCAAGGAGGGTGATGAGTGGAAAACTGCATTCAATTGCCCGTTGGGAGCCTTCCAGTATAAGGTGTTGCCGTTTGGGTTGGCTGGGGCCCCTGGGGTATTTATGCAATTAATCAATGAAGTTTTGCATGAACATCTGTTTAAAGGTGTATTGGTGTATTTGGATGATGTATTGATTTATACGGAAACCATGAAAGAGCATGTAGCTCTGGTAAAGAAAGTCTTGTGTAAACTCAGATCTGCTGAATTGTATGCAAAGCTATCAAAATGTGCCTTTCATCAGACCCAAATTGACTACTTGGGGTATAGGATTTCTGATAAAGGTATAGAAATGGACCCTGCCAAGGTGCAGGCTATCCTGGACTGGGAGAGTCCCCGCACCCGCAGGCAACTTCAAAGTTTCTTGGGGTTCAGCAACTACTACAGATTGTTCATCAGGGGGTTCGCTGAGATTGCCTTGCCCCTAACGGAGCTGCTTCGAACAAAAGGGGTGGGAGATACTAGGAGAGTCAAAAATCCCGGAGCGCTGTTGAGGTGGACGCCCGCTTGTCAAACGGCGTTTGAGCGGCTGAAAGCAGCGTTCGTCAAAGAGCCCATTCTACAACATCCTGATCCCTCCAAGCCTTTCGTGGTACAGGCAGATGCCTCCGATTATTCTATTGGGGCATTATTGATGCAAAAAGATGAGGCAGGATGCCTCAAACCCTGTGCCTATCTATCCCGCAAATTCTCCGAGACTGAGAGACGCTGGCATGTTTGGGAAAAGGAGGCATTTGCAGTGAAAGCTGCATTAGAAGCTTGGCGGCATCTATTGGAAGGGGCAAATCATCCCTTTGAGGTCTGGACTGATCATAAAAACTTGGAGGCTCTTAGTACCCCTCGAAAACTGAGCCCTAAACAGGTTCGTTGGGCTCAATTTTTCAATCGCTTCAACTTTCAGTTCAAATTTATTCCAGGGAAAAAGAACTTCTTGGCTGATGCCTTGTCCAGGCAACCTCAGGATTCTGGGGCGGCGCCAGATGTGGTGAGCACCCTCTGGACGGCGCCCCAATTGGGCATGCAGGCTGTGACGCGAAGCCAAACACGCGCGCAGCAACCGCCTACCACAAGCGCTGCTCAACCAAGCACTTTGTCAATTCCCTCCCAATTGCAACAAAAGTTTCTAAAAGAGCTAAAAACGGATACTTGGTTGCTTGCGAATAAGGATACTGTTACTTTTGACAGAGGCTTCGCTTGGAAATCCGACCGCCTCTACGTTCCTGAAACCCTCAGGAAAGATGTGTTAACACGTTCCCACGATGACAAACTCGCAGGTCACTTTGGGTTTGTGAAAACCCTGCACCTCGTTCGGAGGCAATTCTGGTGGCCCACATTACGCAAAGATGTCAAAGATTACATTGCTTCCTGCACTGTCTGTGCAATGTCCAAGCGCAAGGTGGGCAAACCCCAGGGACTGCTGCAGCCGGTAGCAACCCCCTCTTCCCCTTGGGAAGAAATTTCCATGGACTTTATTGTAGAGCTTCCACCCAGCCAACGCAAAACGGTCATTTGGGTGGTCAAAGACTATTTTTCCAAACAAGCTCACTTTATTCCTTGCGTGTCCATTCCGTCAGCACGTCAATTGGCCCGCCTGTTCCTTGTACACGTGTACAGGCTACACGGATGTCCTTCCCGCTTGATTTCGGACAGGGGTACACAATTTACCTCACAGTTTTGGCGGGCTTTTCTCAAGCTGTTAGGCACGAAGCAAGCCCTGTCCACGGCTTGGCATCCTCAGACGGACGGGGCCACTGAGGCTGTTAACTCTACTCTGGAGCAATACCTGCGCGCTTTTGTGAATTATCAGCAGGACAATTGGGTAGACCTCTTACCATTTGCTGAAGTGGCTTACAACAATGCAGTGCATCAAAGCACTGGACAAACTCCGTTTCGAGTGGCTCTGGGTAAAGACTTTGTACCTATCACTGATCTCCCACAACCTCCTGCCAGTGCAGTCACTACAGATGATTGGTCAACACAACTGGCTGACTCGTGGCCAATGATTCAACAGGCATTGGCTGATGCACAAGCAGATTATAAACTCTATGCTGATCGAAAGCGTGCCCCACACCCTGCATTCCAAGTTGGGGACTCGGTCTACCTTTCTACCAAGTTTATCAAATCTGCACAACCTTCAAAGAAACTGGCACCTAAGTTTGTGGGTCCTTTCCCGATCGTTGCTCAGATTAACCCTGTGACTTTTAAACTTGACTTGCCTCATAACCTGAAACGCTTACACCCTGTTTTTCATTGCAGCTTACTCAAACCGACTATTCCTTCTGATCGTTGGCATCGGCAACCTCCACCCCCCACCCCCATCATGATTGATGGTCAGCAACACTTCGAAGTTAAAGAAATCCTCGACTCTAGACGCCTTCGCAATACTTTGCAATATTTAGTTCGTTGGAAACATTTCCCTCATCCTGAGTGGGTCGCTGCACCAGATGTGGCTTCCCCGGTTCTAGTGGCCCGTTTCCACTCCGCTTATCCTTCGAAACCTGGTCCCTAGGGGTATTTTTAGGGAGGCGGTATGTCATGTGCGCCGTTTCAATGTCTTTGATGCATCGTAACGTTTCGCATGTCATTAATTGGATGCGTGTTTCACTTGTCTAGGGAGGATGGGAACGATTATCTTTTGGCTTTGCTTTGGAATGTATTTGTATTATCTACTGCGCTCAAGGTTACTTTCCCAGGCTAGCAACTCTGACGATTGCTAGCACCTGTGCCGGGCGGGGCTGTTACGAGGGAGGCGGGATACGTTTGAAGCAAGGGTTTAAGTTTGTATTTGGCGCGCTTTTGCTCATTCTCAGCTTTCTCTGTATTTGACTCTAGTACTTTAATAAATCAGATTTCATTTCTCCCCTCCCCCTGGTTTTTAATAAGTCAGTGAGAGGCAAAGCAATTTGAGCAAATTGGGGGATAAAATTTCGATAATTGGCGAAACCGAGAAAACTTCGAAGTTGGGTGCATGGGGGTTCCCAACCCATGATGTCTTGGACTTTGGCAGGATCTATTTCAACCCCTTTGGAGGATATACAGTAGCCCAGATAGTCCAGTTGTGACTTATGGAACTCACATTTGGAAAGTTTGGCATACAGTTTAGCATTTCTCAGTTTGGTCAAGAACTTTTTCACAAGTTTAACGTGGTCTCTGAAATTGTCAGAATAAATTAAAATGTCATCCAGGTAAACCAGGACCCCCTTGTACAAATGCTCATGAAGGACTTCATTGATACATTGCATAAAGACGCCAGGAGCTCCTGCCAACCCAAATGGGAGAACTTTTGTCATGACCCCATTGCAAGGCACAAAGAGCCTCACAACGTGAATCATGATCATTAAGAAAGAGAGGAAGCAGATAATCAAATCAACGCTTAAACCAAGCACCCAAAGCACCCACACCCATGGACTCATATGCAGATGAATAGAAGGACTTCAGATAAGCAGTGATAACCCGCACCTGGTGCCCTGGAGGACACACCTGAACCAAGAGGACAAGGACAGCAACCGGGAAAACACCCACACAGCCATCAAGAAACCCATCAAGGGGAATGGGGGCAATGGAGGGTGGAGAAGCACGGGACCCCACAAGAGGGGTATAAACAGGACACCTCACCACCGCACCCCCATTCCTGTTTTTCTCTCAGTCAGTACCGTTTCAATAAACCGGAAATCCTTAATCCCTATTAAGTGAGTCCGTGTCTTATTTGGAACGAGGCTGGCCCTGACAACTTTGTACTGATAGGAACCAAGAGGGCAGTTAAACGCCGTTTTCCATTCATCCCCCTCCTGAATGTGAATTTGGAAATAGGCTTCTCTGAGGTCAAGTTTGGTAAACAATTTCCCCTTGGACAGGTGCGAAAACATGTCTTTCATTAGGGAGAGGGGGTATTGATTGGTAATTGAGATTGCATGGACTACCAGGGAATAAATGCCAAGTCTTAATCATCTTTTTTCACTCAAAAAAGTACAGGGGCAGCCAAAGGTGAATTGGAGGCTCAATGAACCCCCATGCCAAGTTTTGTCAATGAATTCCCTTAGGATGTTTTTTTCGGTCTCTGACATGGCATACATTTTAGGCTTTGGTAGTTTAGCCTTGGGGTCTATTTCAATGGCACAGTCAGTTTTTCTATGAGGAGGCAAGAGATCGCACTCTTTCTCATCGAAGACATCAATAAAGTCTGCATATTCAGATGGAATGCCAGATTGTGGCAAAACATCAGGCGAGGGGAAGCGGTTAAGAAGGGTTCCAGCCACCTCCCCCCCTCGGAGTACCGAAAAAAGGTTGCCAACTCCTTTGTTAAACAATAAAGCACCTGAGTCCCAATCGATCTGTGACTTTCTGCTTTTCAGCCACGGGAGTCCCAGTATGATAGAGTAGTTGGCAATACGGGCTACAATGAACTGCAAGGTTTCCTTATGCCCCGCCAGCTGCATGGCTAAAGTCTCTGTCCTGAATTCCACGGGACCCCCATGGGCAACTGAGCCATCCATCTGCGTGAAAATAATAGGACTTTTTAGTCTTGGTTTTTAGGCTCAGAGTGTCAAGGAGGGCAGGGTGTATCAAACATTTGGAGCACCCGAGTCTAACATTGCCATCAAAATGGCTTTGTGCGGGTTCTTAAGTTTTTTAATTCTACTTTCACCAATAAGGTGGGACAATCATCACCCACCAAAGGGTCTTCTTTGTCATCAATGTCAGAAGTAGGTGCGTTGCGCCCTGGAGTTGCCACCTGCTCATGGGCGCAATTTAGAACAGGTGAAACTCGTTTCCCACCGGCCCCAGAACTTCTTGTTCGGAGTCTTCTCTGGAGTCCAGCTGAGCTTCCATTTCGGGTTCTTTTCGAGCCAGCATGCTTGCAGCTGCTGCCTTGTGTCTGGGCGATGGGGTTTTAGTTGGTTTAGTTGCTCCTTTTATGGCTTCTGGGCATTCGGCTGCTCTGTGTGTGTCCTTCCCACACTTGAAACAGGCGCTTTTCTTTCTGGTTCTGTATTTCCGATCATCCCTCTCACGGAAAGGTCTTTGCTGTGCAAAAGGAAATTGACTTGGCACCACTGTATTTTTTCCCATTGCTTGAGCTCGAAGCTGCCTGTGGAATTGGTACTGGGTATTCTCTACTTCACCTGCAAGGCAGATCCAATCTTTCAGAGTGAGGGGGGTCTCCATGGCAGAGTGCCCACCTTAGAATTTCTGGCTGTAATCCCCCCTTAAAGTAGTCAATCTTAGTGGTTTCAGACCAGTCCATAACTTTTCCAGCAAGGGCCTTGAACTCCATGGCATACTCCGCCACAGTTCGCCCTCCTTGCCTAAGCTGTTGGATGCCAGTTTTTGCTCTCATCCAGTGGGTCCTCAAAGCGGTCTCTCAGGGCTTTCATGAACTCCCGCAGGCTACCCAGTTCTGGGGCATTCGCATTGTGCAGCTGCACAAACCACTCAGCAGCTGGCCCTCTGAGCCTGGCACCCACTTGGCTGACTTTTTTGTACTCCATGGGGAAACAGGAACCATACTCCTTCATGTATATGGAAACGGTGGTCAGGAAAAACGCCAACTGTCGTGGGTCGCCATCAGACTTGACTTGTATATCCTTTGGGGCTGTGCCCTGGATTGCTCCACTGGCTAGCACTTTTCCCCCATCTCCTTGGCTCTCTGGGTGGCCTCCATTCTGCCTGCGTCTCACTGGAGATCTGAAATCCTGTGTTGTGGTTAGGGTACACCATCTCCCTGGCCCGATTGGCAACTCTGCTCTCGACAGTCAAGATTTCTGCCAAGGGGTATGCCATGGTCTCCAGAGTTCTCAATACCTGCTGCAAGACCACTTCCATGGCAGACATCCTAGCTTCCAGATTGTGGATGTCTTGGGGAGTTCCAGTAGGATCTGGAATGGTTCCATGTGACTCCGGGCTTCACATTATTATTTGCGTGTCCACAGGTAGAGGAGGTTTTCCCTCTTCTTCCCTGGCACCAACCTGGGAAGGTGCCGCCTGTGGTTCTTCAATAATAACACTCGGCATCTGGGGTTCTGTCACAAAATTTAGGGAGTGGAGGGCACTTTCTAACTCCATCTGGTTGAGCTGGGTTTCCACCTCACACTCGCTGTCTCCGCTCCCCGAACTCTCCTCTGTTTCAATTTTTTCTTCTGCCACTTTGGCATACAGCACGGTCTGATGATGGCAGAGGCGCTGGCTGCTTAGCCTGGGACTTTCCGTATTTAGGCATGGTTCAATAACTCTCAGCTGATTGCTTTTTTCAGGAAAAGTTTTTGAATTATGGTTTCGCAGCTTAATGTCAGCACCTGCTCATTCGAGCATTCACACAGACACAGTCAAGAAACTGGATTTCTTTGAACTGTTTTAATGAAGCGTAATGAATGGTACAGAAGGCAAGCTGTGAATAAAGAATTCTCACCAAAACCTAATTTAAACTACATTCCCTTAGCTAGTCCCCTTTCCCACAAAGCATGTCACTCCCCCTCCCATCCAGATGGTATTCCTGTCGTATCTCAACCTCGTGTCCTTGATGTGTTCCATAGCCAAAACAACCCTTTACACTCCAACTTCACACCCCTCTCCCATCTGGCAACCTTAGAGAATGACATGATGGGAGATGCCCTGATAAGGGTTTCTGTGAAACCTTTGATCGCGGAATCTGACAGCATGTGCACCTGGTACGCAAAGTGTTAACCAAGCTCCAAGATGTAAAACTGTATGCTAAGTTGTCAAAGTGTGAGTTCCACAAAGAACAGTTGGACTATTTAGGATATAGAGTGTTGAGTTGTGGCATCGAAATGGACCCAGGAAAGGTGTGAGACGTGACATGAGAACCTCCTAAAAACCAGAGGCAGTTACAGAGTTTCCTGGGGTTTGTGAATTTCTACAGGCAATTTATTCCAAATTTTGCCCAAATTGCACTTCCCTTAACAGACCTATTAAAAAACAAAGGAATAGAGGAATTGAAAAAAAGCTGAAAGTCCCAGGGTGGTGTTGAACTGGGCAGTAGAATGCCAGGAGGCTTTTGACAATTTAAAATAGCTAATTACAGCAGAGCCCATTCTAAAACATCTGAATCCCACTAAACCTTTTATCATACAGGCTGACGCCTCAGATATGGCAGTTGGGGCAGTATTGTTGCAAAAACATCTAAATGGCAAGCTGCACTCATGTGCTTACATATCATGTGAGTTTACCAAAACCGAGGGCAGGTGGCATGTGTGGGAAGAGGAGGTGTCTGCCATGCAGTGGGCTTTGCTGATGTGGAGGTATTTGCTGGAAGGGGCTCCAGAACCTTTTGAGGTTTGGACTGATCATAAGAACTTGGAGGTGTTGAAAACTTTGAGAAAATTGAATGCGAAGCAGATTCGCTGGGCTCAGTTCTTTAACCATTTCAATTTCACTTTGAAATATTTGCTTGGGGAAAAGAACTTCTTAGCTAATGCTTTGTCATGCTTACCACAACATACTAGCCAGAGAGATGAGGTAGTGGATACAATGTTTCCAAACAACAACTAGGCCTGGCTGTTCTTGCCCGAAGTCAGAGGAAGTTAGAAAAAGTGGAAGCTCCAGCTGATTTGAGTCAAGCGCTGAGCCGAGAGCTACAGAACGATAGCTGGCTGCAGGAAAATAAACCTCCTTGAAGGAGAGTGCTGGACTGTGGTGGTCAGAAGGAAAGATTTATGTTCCAGAGGCTGTATGCAAGGAGATCTTAAAATGCAGCCACCACACCAAGTTGGCTGGCCATTTCAGATTGGTAAAGACTGCATTTACTGTGTAGGCAGTTCTGGTGGCTGAGCCTCAGAAAGGATGTAAAGGAGTATGTGGCTAGCTGCCCAATTTGTACCACCACAAAGAAAAAAAAGAGGGAAAACCTCAAGGGTTACTCCAACCAGTAGCCAACCCAACCCAATCCTGGAAGGAAACTGCCATGGATTTTATAGGAGAGCTACCTGAAAGCAAAAAGAAAACAGTGATTTGGGTGGTGACAGATTTATTCTCTAACCCATTATTCTCAAGCCCATTTTATCCCATGTGCTGGGATGCCCATGGCCAGCCAACTTGCCAAGTTATTTATCCATCATATCTATAAATTACACAGGGTCCCTGACAGGGTGATAAGCGATCATGTCCAGTATACTTCTAAATTCTGGAATTTTTAAAAAAAAATAATTGGCACCTCTCAAGCCCTAAGTTCGTCAAACCATCTACACATGGACAGGGTGATGGAGCAACTGAATGCCACCCTCAACCAGTTTCTAAGATGCTGTATAATTTACCAAAAAGATGACTAGGTAGATATCATGCCCTTTGCTGAAGTTTCATATAACAATTCGGTTCACCAGAGCATGGGGCTATCTCCTTTTCAAATAGGGTATGGCCAGGAGTTCATGCTGATTCCCGAGCTGCTGCAGGGAATATCAGAATCTCATTCAACAAGTGAATGGATGAATCAAATTCGTTCCAATTGGCCAGTAATACAAAAAGCACTAGCTGAGGCTAAGGAAAGTTACAAAAAGTATGTGGCTCACAAAACGTCTCCAGAATGGGAATTCAAGGTGGGAAAGTATATTTGTCCACAAAATTCTTAAGGTCACTGCAACCATCAAAAAAGTTAGGGCCGAAATTTGTGAGGCCATTTGAAATTGAAAAAATTATAAACCCTGTCACTGTGCAACTAAAACTTGAATCCACCCTATTTTCCATTGCAGCCTATTGAAACGTGTGTGAGAATCGTCTTGCTGGTACCCAGAACAGCCTCCTCCCGCACCCACAATGATCAAAGGAGAACAACATTTTGAAGTGAAAGAGATCTTAGATGCTCGCAGAACCAGAGGGAAATTACAGTATCTAATAAGTTAGAAGCATTTTCTAGAGCATGTATAGGTGGACAGTAAACATGTTCATGCCCCAGAGCTACTAAGAAAATTTTATGTTAAATATCCTAAAAAACTTAAAGACTAACCTCTTTTTCTCTTTAAATTTTTAGATTTTCTTTTGCAATTGCATGTAACAAAAGATTAATTTGAGTTATTGATGGTTGTGTAGATTGTTTTTTTTCAGGGGAAGCAGTCTGTCAAGACTCCACAATCAAATGATTGATGAATCGTCTGTGTTCGTCTGCTGCATTGAGTCAATGCATGTCAAGAACCAGATGGGAGAGGGAACACCAAGGAGTATGAAACTATTCTGTTTGGGTTAAGGGGGGGAGTCAAGATCATACTGCCAGAGACATCTGTGCTTGGTATGGCTGATCATTGGAATTAGGTGGGAAGAGATGTAAGGGAGGAGTGGGATGTTAGGTAAGTTTTAATTAGGTAGCTTAGGTGGGAATCTTTACTCGCAGCTTTTCTCTTGATCTGTATACTACTCTCATTAAATCTGAATTCTGCATATTTCAATTGTGCATGACTCAGATTATTGGGACCCAAGGTGCTAGTTCTTACAGAGTTGCAACTACCTGTAAATGACCAGATGAGTGGGTAGCCAGGTTGTCTCCTAGTTTGACAGGCAAAGCGTTGAGAGCGTATAGTACTCTCCCTGCTAAAGACATATTAGATTATCAACATGATAAAGAGATAATTCTGTATGGATATGGTGTGTCTCTGTATATGTATAGACAAAGGTTTAGGGGTTATGTATTCAATTCCCAGGAGGGTGTTCATGAGTTATGGGCCTGTCTGGAAGATTTAGGGAGGAAATGGCTGAGGCCAGAGGAAAAAAGTAAAAAAGTGGTGGAGGAGGTCATTCTTGAACAATTTCTCCAGGTACTTCCTCCCAAAGTAAGATTGTGGGTACAAGAACATCATCCTAAAACAGGCCTCAAAACAGTTGAATTAGCAGAGGACTATTTGGCAGCTAACAAGGCAGAGAATGACTTGAAAGGAGAAAAGAAAGAAAGCTTGTGGAGAGTAGGGATTTAAAGGTACAGGAAAGGATCAGAGAGAAAAGTGTAAAACAATCTTTGACTCCTGCCAAATTGAAGGAAAAACTGGAAAACGGTAGTAAGACCAGTGGTTGTTATAATTGTGGAAAGAAAGGTCATTTGGCAAGGGATTGTCAGATCCAGAAAAAGAAAGGAATGTCTGCTGCTGTTCAGGCACCACTGGGAACCAAGTTAATGGTTCCAGCCCAGGTAAATGGGGTGTCTATTAAGGGTTTGGTGGACATGGAAAGCAGAAGAATCCTAGTACGGCCTCATTTAGTACAAAAGATGGTTTGCATTGGTAAAGAGCCTCTAACTAGTGTTTTCAGACAAACTGAGATGGTGGAGTTAGTGAATGTTAGGATTCAGGCAAAGGGAATAGAGAGGAAAATGGTAGTTGGTGTTGTCCCTAAATTGCCCTATGATTTGGTCATTGGAATGGATTTTCCAATCATGGAGGGATGGTTTACCTTGAAAAGATGTAGAAAAGAGGCTATAATGACAGGAGTAACCACTAGGGCTTAGGCAAAGGAGGAAAAGAAACAGGAGGATCAAAAGAGTGAACCTAAACTTTTTCCTAGCCATTCTGACTTATTAGGGAAAGTAGACTATCCAATAAAAGATAAAGCATTAAGAAAGACATAAAGCCAGGGGGGAACCCGTAGGGTTAAAAACACCTAAATGGGACATTAATTTAGGATGTTTACAGAGAAAAGATCCAACTTTGAATCAATGTTGGCAGATGGCAAAGGAGGAGGGGGAAAGAGAAAGTATTCCTAGGTTTCAGGAAAAAGAAGGGTTACTGTTTAGAATCAGACTTCATTCTGTGACCAAAGATATAATTGAGCAGGTTGTAGTTCCTCAAGAGTATCATGGACCAATCATGGAATTAGCCCATGAGACCCCGTGGTCAGGACACATAGGTAAGGATAGGACTGCATTCAGAATCCTGGATAGATTTTATTGGCCAGGGATCAGCAGGGAGGTTGCAGTTTTGTAGATCATGCTCTGCATGTCAACTGGTAAAACCAAAGAGAGAGCAAGATAAAGTACTGTTAGAGACAGTCCCTCTCATCCCTATGCCCTTTACCAAGGTTGCTATGGATATTGTAGGACCGTTGCCTAAGTCTAGTAAGGGAAATGAGTACATTCTGGTTGTATGTGATTATGCCACCAGATATCTGGAGGCAGTGCCATTAAGTGTGACTGCCAAACAAATAGCTGAAGAGCTAGTCAAGATTATCAGTAGAGTATGTATACCTAGAGAGATTCTCACGGATCAAGGAACCAACTTCCAATCAGCATTACTTAGATATTTATATGCTGAGTTGGGCATTAAAGGGGTTTGTACTAGCCCTTATCATCCACAAGCAGATGGGCTGACAAAAAGGATGAACAAATCGCTAAAAGATATGTTGAAAAAATACGCAGGCCAAGAACCCAGGTACTGGGACACGTGGTTGCCGTTTCTTTTGTTTGCATATAGAGAAGTATGGCAAGCTTCCACGGGTTTTAGTCCATTTGAATTATTGTATGGAAGGCAGCCTAAGGGAATTTTGAATGTGATCAGGGAAGAATGGAGCAAAAGGATTGAAGGGCCTAAGAATATAATAGAATACATCCTAGTGCGGAGGGATAAATTGAAAACATTAGGAAAGATAACTCAGAAACATATGGTAAGGGCCAGAAAAACAGAAAAGACTCTATGATAGGGGTTTAAAGGGAAAACGGGATCAAGTACTATTATTACTAGTAGGGAAAGTAAGTTGTTAGCAAAATGGCAGGGTCCCTACACCATAACAAAATGAACAGGACCAGTAAACTATGAAATCACTATGGAAAATGGAAAGAAAAAGATATACCATGCCAACCTATTGCGCAAGTGGTGTGAGAGAATGCTCTTTGGCATTGCTGGTTTTAAAGGAAACACGTCCTGAATTAGTGGATCAAGCATGGGATGTCATCTTACAGCCGTCACCTAGGAATAGGGACATAAATGTAGACCTAGCAAAAAGTCAACAGGAAGAGTTGAACAAAGTAGTGTTGGACTATGAGAAAATGTTCGCTACGCAACCGGGGTTGACAGATAAAGTAAAACATCAAATAGATATGGGAAACACCTGGCCTATTCAGCAATGACCTTATAGGGTACTGGAACGATTAAAGGAGCTGTTGAAAATGGAAGTTGACAAGATGCTGAAAATGGGTATCATCAAGCCATCTGAAAGTAACTGGTCTTTGCCAGTGGTCTTAGTGCCAAAGCCCAATGGGGAAACAAGGTTCTGCATAGACTATAGGCAACTGAATAGGGAAGCCAGATTTGATAGCTATCCAATGCCTCGAGTAGAAAATCTCATGGATGGACTAGACGGTGCCGAGTATCTATCCTCACTGGATCTGACAAAGGGATATTGGCAAATTCTGTTGGACAACCAATCTATGGAAAAAACAGCATTTGCCAAATCACATGGACTGTTTCAATTCAAATGTATGCCATTTGGGTTGTATGGAGTGCCTGCAACCTTCCAAAGGTTAATGAATTAAATATTGCCAGGAAGAGACAAGTGGTATGGAGTTTATTTGGATGACATCCTCATTTATAGTAAATCATGGAAGGAACATCTTGAACATATACAATTAGTATTAGTTTAAAGGAGGCTGGTCTGCATATAAATCTCTAAAAATGTCATTTAGGTTTCTGGGAAATCCACTATTTGGGCTTTATCATTGGAAAAGGAGAAGTTAAACCAGAACAGGGAAAGGTGGAAACTTTGAAAAAAGTAGAACCTCCAAAAACTAAGGAGGACATAAGATCATTCCTAGGGTTGGCTAGATATTACCAATGCTTTATACCACATTTTTATACATTGGCGCAACCTCTGACCAACCTTATGAAAAAGACAGAGCCTGCCAAAATAAGATGGACAGAAGAATGCCAGGAGGCATTAAAAAACAAAACCAAGCCTTATGTGAAAAACCAATATTGCACAGTCCAGACTTTAACCAGCCATTTGAATTACAAGTGGATGCTTCTAATGTGGGATTGGGTGCTGTACTCATGCAAAACTATGATGGAATGGCCCATCCTATCAGTTATAACTCTAAAAAGCTACTCCCTCAAGAGCAAAAACATAGTACAATCGAAAAGGAAGCGTATGCCATCAAATGGGCTATCGAAGCATTCTGAATCTATGGGGTAAAGAGTTTATAGTGGTCACAGACTACCAACCTCTGAAGTGGCTCCAGCAAACGAAGGATACTAATCTGAGACTGACCTGGTGGTATCTCCTTGCAGCCTTACAAATTTAATACCCATAAAGCAGGACAGCAGAACCAGGTTCTGGATTTCCTCTTGAGATATGGAGAGGATACCGAACTCGCCCTCACCTCCTAAGCATCAAAGAGAAAAAAACAAAAACAAGTTTTTAATATATAAAGGAAAGAGGTATGTGGGATGATGGGCTGTACCCTAATTGCAGGCAGCTGGGATTGCATTTCTCCCCTTTACTAAATCACCTCAGCAGGAGATTGTTAAAAAGCCCTGTGTTTGGAACAGCTGGGTGGTGGTGGTAGTGGTGGTGGTGGTGTGGTGGGTGTGTAGGAGAAAAGTAGACAGGAGAAAGTGAGGGAGAGAGCAGCAGTAAAGGTTTGTAGAAATGCCAGGAGCAAGTAAGACTTTGTCCTTTTAAAGGAGCATTGTATCCTGGAGATAGTAGTTTTTAATAGTTACAGTAATAGTGTAGTATAGTGACAGTCATAGTTTAGTAATCTACATGTATTGGAATAGACACAGTTTACAGTAGTAATAGTGATAGAAATATAGGTTAGTTGGAAATTGTATTAGTTGGTCACCTGGGTAGAAAGAGCACTTTTATATTGTAACTAGTGATTTTCTAAGTAAATAACCCCCAACAGAAAAGGGGAGAACAAAAGGTCTTCATATGCAGTGTCTCATTGGGGAACGTCTTGGTGAGTCTGAGTAAACAACTCTTGGGTATCAAAGGAACCCATGACAGACCCCTGGACCGGGTGCGTCCCCTGAAGGTGTTTCCCCGATCTTCTGATAGGCGTTAACTACTGCATGATGGGTGCCCCCATTATGTGGGGCATTACTCTGTGGACATGCGTGCCTGAGGGAGGTGTGAATGCATCCCCGGGGGGAATGGGAAGGCGTTCCCCTTGCCTCTTGATGGGCGCTAAGTTTGGTCTGAAGGGCTTATCTATTGTGATGGGGGTTCCCTTCTGGATATGGGTGCTTGAGGGATTTAGGGATTATGCTTATCCTTTTACCTAATGTGCATGTTCCCCGTTGTGATGCACATATGCCTTGCAACGGGGAACATGACAGAGACCCCCCCGGCTTCCCCTCAGAAGCCACGGTGGGTGACCCATATGTTGGGAGTCTCTGCAGGGACTGTTGGTGCTTGGCAGACTATAGTCCACAGTCTGCAAGTTTGGGATCTTCCTCCAGATATGTGGAGCGAGCTATTCTTAGAGGAGGGACAGGCTGATCAGAGGACTCGACATTGGGTTCCTCCATGGGGGACCTCTGCAATAACCTGGGCTCCTCCTCATCCCTCAGCAACAGGCACCAGTGGATGGGGTTTGAGATCTGCTGATGGGACCCGCCATTCCTCAGTCTCTCCTTCTACTCATGGAGAGTGCCTCAGTGATGGACTACTCACCCTGCGTAGCCCTTCTCCAATGGAAGGCAGGCTGTCTGGACAGTCTCACTCCACTGATGCATATAGCCCTCAGGGCTGTCAACAGCAGATTGCTGTGTTGCAGGAAGCTATGATCTAGAATAAGTGGTGTATTGATTGGACCACTCCTCTTTGTGCGGTCCCTAAGTACCTTGACTCTGAGGGTATTGAAAATTGGTCCTGATTTTGGGGTTCCCCGATGTGCACGTTCCACAGCTGTCCAAGTATGGCCATAAGCATTTTTGGCTGGTGCTTGATTGGGAACTGGTGCTTGAATGGGAGCTTGAGCCATTGCTGGAGGTGCTTCATAATGGGCTCCTGCCTCTTGACCCCCAGTTTAAGCAAGCTGTGATGGCTCGGTCATCAACATTGACATTTGTGGAGTGTTTCTTGGTGGCCCATAAGCTGAGGGGGATGATGCACTGGCTGTCCTGGATGTCTGAGAAGGATTTCCTCTGGGTCTTCTAAGCCATTGATTAAGTGTGGCTCACCAGCCCACAGCCGGAGGTTTCTGTGGTGGATCAAGAGGGAGACAACTTAGTGCTTTCTGCAGGTGACTTTGTTGAATGGTTGGACAGGGTGGTCATTGTCCTGCAGAATTGTCACCATCGGCTCCGTCATGCTGCTGAGCAGGAGGCTGCTCTGCCAAGTCCCACACATGGGGTTTCACCTGATTCTGCCAACACTCCCTCAGTGGCAGCAGTGGAAGCAGAGGGGCTCATCCTGATGCTATACATTGTGCCATCCCTCAGGTTTGGTCTGTTTGCAACCGGACTGCTTGATCCTAGGTTTGTTGGCCTCCCCTTCTGAGAGACTCCCTTGTCACTCTTCCCATTCAGATCACTTCGATGCCCAGTGCCCAGCCTTGCAGCTGGGGTCAGCCAAGGGAGGTACCCTGGAATGGCCTGCCAGAGACAGCTTGATGGACGTCTCATCTCCTGGGGGGTCCCTTGGGTTCACCAACACTCTGATTTCCCCAGGGAGGGGATGGACCACTTTGCCTCACTTCCGTTGAGGGAGTAGTATGTTCTACAGTTTTGGTATGCTGGGGCCATTCAGATGGTGTATGTTTTCTTTCGCTCTCACGTTGTTCTTCTGTGGGATGTTACAATGTGGCTGGGCCAGTTTGGCATGCTGCTTGCCTTGCCAACAAAGGTCTAGGATGGGGCAGGTATCTGGACAGGAGAGGTTCGGGCAGTCCTCCAGTTCCTCCCAGGTGGCTCTTGTTGACTGCCAAAGTATTTTTATATGGGGAACGAGCAGGAAGTGACACGGTAAGCGGGGCAGCCCCCAGCTTGTTTTAGCTGTGGGGTGTATGATCACCACCGATGGGCATGCATGATGCCCCTTTGTGCACAGTGCAGTTTGAAGGGGCATGTAGTGGCATATCAGTTGGCTACTCACTGCAACTTGTGTGGTGTCTCTGGGCACACATATGCCAGTTGCTCTGAAGCAAAAGCCATGCAGGTGTTGCAACCATGACTGGAACGGCCATGGCCAGAGGCCCCTCCTGCTCTGGATATTCAAGGCTGTCTTGGGGGCCCAGGTGAATGAGGCCAAGAGCTGGGTTGTGGGTCTAGGGGATCCCAAGGAAAGAAGCGGAGACTGGATGCAGAGCTGGCCACTGTGGGGATGGTGGGATGGGGATGGGGAGGGGCAGGTGTGCTGTGGTGACAACACTGCTTTCTGCAGGTGACTTTGTCACATGGTTGGACAGGGTGGTCATCATCCTGCAGAATCATCACCATTGACTCCGTCATGCTGCTGAGCAGGAGGCTGCTCCGCCAAGTCTGACACAAGGGGTTTCACCTGATTCTGCCAACACTCCCTCAGTGGCAGCAGTGGAAGCAGAGGGGCATAAGAAAGGCGGACATGGAAGAGATGGCCTCCGGCACTGTCCACATACCAGGAGTTCACTTCAGACTCAGGCCACCACCTGGTGAAAGAACTGGTACTGGGCAAAGGACTGGTGGGTGTGGGTGGGCGGGTGGTGGCACTAGTGGCTGAGTCTCTGCCAGAGAGTGCAGTACGTGAAGATGTACCTGTACCTGCAAGTGCTCCCACTAGCAGTCATCTACCCACTGGATTTCTTTCATGAAGTGATGGTGCACTTTGTATGGGGCATGATCTATTTCCTAGATGGCATGCTGACTCTGCCACACCTGGAGCTCTCACTGTGGATGTTCCTGGAGAACTTTGCTGGTGCTGACACTTGTCTGGCAGGGGGTGGGCATTGCCCAGAGCATCAGTGATGGCAGCGCCTACTGTCAAGCTACAGGCACAAGTAGCACAATCTCCGCACCTAGAAGATGGCTTCTTGTGGGCAGTGCTTTTCATGGAGCATTAGGCCTCATCTGAGCGGGCCAGTTGTGGCTGGAAAAGGGAGGGCAACTCAGCATTCCACCTGTCGGAAGAGGACCAACATCTCCCTGACTTCCTGTCACCCCTGCCTGATGTGCTGCAGTGGTTTGATATCCCCACTACGCACTTTTCTCTTTCGTCTCTCCCTGCAGGGAAAGGGATAGAGGTGGCAGAGGCACAGAGGCCAAATGAGTATGGCGGTGGCAGGGTGGGACTAAGTGATGAGGAGCTTCACCTACAATGCAGGATGGAAAGAACTGTATGGTGAAGCCTTGGAGAGGGCTGTCATTCAGCCATGGCAGGAATGGCAGGGCATGGAGGCCAGGTATGTAATCTCGCTGACTGAGCCTTTCCAGGTCCAAAAGGTCCCCTACATCCTCTGGGAGATGAGGTGGTGTTTTTTCCAAGGCACCCCGCTAGGTGTGGCTGCCAGTGCTCTGTGGCTGCACACACAGCATGCCTCTGTCTGAGGGCATTGTGTAAGGCAGAGACCCTGTGGCTCAGAGAGGAGCAGAACATGGTTGCCCACTTTGTGACAACCTGTGTGGTAGCACAGACATCTGCGGATGTTTCAGATCTGGTAGCACAGAAATCTGTGGTCTGGACTCTGAGGTGTTGTTAGAGGTGTACAGATCTTGCGGTCTCAGTTGGAATTTCTGGAGGACTTCTGGCAAATCCTGAAGATAGGTCGGCAGGTGCAATCTGTCAGCTGCTGTCAAGCAGTACTGAAAGGAGTCATGCTGCCACCATAGTTGGCCCCTTTCAGTGTCCCACCAGTGGTCAGCAAAAAGCTGCCCACTGCGGAACAAAAGGCGGGACTGGCAGAGCCGGCAATGTGCTGCTTCCTTGGTGGTTAGGCAGTGGGAGGGCTTGAGCCACTTCTGTGAAGTTAGTGGACAAAAAGATGGCCCAGAGGGCTGGGCTCAGGGACGGCAGGCCAAGGCCCCCATCTGAAATCACCTGGCATGTGATCGCTCTCATGAGAGGCAAGTGCGGCGTACCCCACAGAAACTTGAACCATCTCGGCTGGACGTGGCGGAGGAAGTCCTCTGTCAGTGGGTAGAGCGCTGCCAAGAGGTGAGCCTGTGGCAGGAGATATGTCTTTAAATAAATGGCCCTCTTATAGATAGAGAGGTGCCATTGTTGCCAGCGGGATATGCGTGTCTCCCAACTGGTGGCACAGCCAGTCCAGTTCTCCTCCCATGCCATCGGGTGGAGGCCGAAACGGAGTCTGAGGATGCAGACCGTTGCGGAGGTCTGGATGAAATGCTGGTTAGTTTCGTCGGTCATTGTGCTGGATGTCACTGGCGACGAGTCCTTGGAGGTAGACCACCAGGCGCTCACTGGCCACGAGCGTAAACCCTGGGATGGGCGGTTCGGATCATAAGTGAGGCTGATGACTATGCTCTTCTGGTTGTTAATCCTTGCCACGTCATCGCCAAGTGCACCCACAAGATCTGATGCAACCTCTGCGGGAGGGTCAATCACACCTACGCAGCGTGCCCATGGGCAGCAGCCAACCAGCCCCCCCAATGGGGCCTTCTGTGTCGCCACGGTCACAGCAGCTGACAGATACCACTGACACCAGTGAACTCCCCCACGACTGATGACTCGTATTTCAGCTGCACTAGCTTCCTCCGTTTTGCAACCCCCAACTCGCTGCACAAACGACAGCCACCTGCAGCTTGCTTCTGGCCTCGCATCCGCCGCCTGTGATGCTGATCCTCACCCAGCCCCGCCAGATGCTGACCATCTGTCCACACCAGTCGCAGAGCTCAAGGACCGCCCAATGACACATCCTCCCCGTGACACCTCTGCCACGTGAGATGACCAACAGGAAGACAATGGAATGGATTTCCAGGAAGCCAACAGCAACAGATGGGCATCACGCCGACACCTGCAGCAGGAATCTAGGACTTTGAAGAACGCGCGCAGACCAGAGAGCCCCCACTCGGCCCAGGAACAGAGCCCCCCCACAACCACAGCAGCAGCGTCTCCGCTGGTCCACAGCAACCGGTTTGTAGTCTTGGCACCACCAGATCCTGACCCCACCGATGACCAGTCTCCAGCTGCCCCAGTCCCCCAGCCGCCGCAGGATGACCCCTCCCCTTCCCTCATCTCCACAACCTCTACACAGCCCACAGCCCCTCAGACTACCCCTCCTCCAGACTCCCCTCCACCCGCCACATCTGCCCCCATCCTGCATCCCAGAACTTCCCGCCCTCCAAGAACCACTCTGGTGGAACAAGAGGTGGAGCTGCCAGAGCTTGAGTGGGCTACCCTGTGTGAATGAGATTGTCTAATAAATTGTCTTCTGTTTCTGGTTGTATGGCTTTTAAGGTGCTTTGGTGTGGAAGTTCCAGGTTGATCTTCATCTGTAATGTCTCGTAAAGTTCCCTCAGACCATTCAGTGCTCGTATTTAGTTGGTTGTCCTCATGGTGTTTTGGTTGGAGGCCCCATGCCTGATAAGCTTCTGACACGTCGAGCCAAATCTGGGTCATTGGTGCATTGGAAGCAAGCAATGTTCTCAGCCAATACTCTATTTGGCTATTTTCATCTGGTGGAGGCGGTGGTGTTGTCTCAATGGGTTGTGTTTCTTGAATCATTTGTTCAGAATTCAAATCAGGTTCTTTTTGGGCCTGATTGTTAGAGGTGAGGTGAGAGATGCTTTGTAGATGTTCTTTCTCTGTTTGCCCAGATGATGGTTGCTGAAAAGCACTGTTGTTGGAGCCATCTGCCATTGGTGAGCTAAGTTGCCAATGGGGATTTTGCTGAAATGTATTCTCTATATTCGAGCCTTGAGAAGGGGGGATAGGTGGTGACTCTCCCTCTATTAATTGCACTTGACTGTCTTGATTTTCATGTAAGAAACCCTTTCTCCTATTGCAATTGCTTTCTTGTGACATTTTCGTTGTTTGGGGAGGCGGTGGGGGGGCTCCGGGGAGGCCACAGGGTGTGTGTGTGTCTTGAGGGAGGTCTGAAGAGAGTCCTAGTGTGCTGAGGGTAAATTGGTAGGCAGGTCTTGAGGAAAAACGGGTGATTTTAGAGCTTTCCTGAGCTTCAAAAAAGGAAAAAAAATCAGCTCTGTGGTTTCAATTTCAATTTCAATTTCAATTGATTTTATTACGGTCACTGACCAATACAAGATACAATTCTATAAAAATATGCACATTAGCCATAAGCCATAAAATATGAGCCATCTAAATTAAAATAATTTTAAATTTGAGTTTACAAGTTCCAATTAAGTGTTAAAATACGTTTGGATCACAATGTGAGCCCCTTAATCAAGTTTAAAAACAATCTTATTAATTTGCATTGTCATGACTAATATTCTATCAGGTATAAGTGTCTATAAAAATATATGTAAAATATTAAAAGGAGTGATAAAAAGAGTAAAATATCATATATAAAATGTGTTATATAGACCACAAAGTTATTACAAGGGATACATTACTACATTTTTCCAATCATAATCTGACGTATCTTCATAGTGGCTGCACAGAATCTGGCTACTTGCGCCGTGACAGTTGGATATTCATCTATAAGTAATATTTGCATACAATCTATATATTTCCACCCAGGGCATTTACTAATCAAAGGTAATATTAGTTTACTCCTGAGCTCTTTATAAAAAGGACAACGGAGAAGCATGTGGTCTGTAGTTTCTATCTCTCCATTGTTACAAGGGCACCGCCTTGCAGCTATTGGGATTTTTTTGTATCTGCCTTCCAAGACTGCAGAAGGGAGTGCATGGCTTCGAGCTAGGGAGAAAGCTTTCCGCTGGCTAGGAATTTCAAGTTGAGAAAGGTAGTTAGCAGTATTGACAATATATTTATTATGCTCTGAAGATAGGAAATGAGGGGCCTTCTGTAAGTCCATTTGTCTCTCTATATCCTTTATCCTTTGCTTCAGGGTCAATTTTGCCTGTTCACAATCCATCCTAAGAATTGAATCTGTAGAAAATCCTAGCTTTGTGAGGCTAAATTCAATGTCCTTTAACCAAGAGGATTGGAAGTAATCTTGAAAAATGAGTGGTGCTAAACCTTGGGGATAATGCTTGAGTTTTAGCCAAAGGTTCAGGGAGGCTAGACACACTCTTGCCTTGACTTTTATCATGCCAACTTCCAATCGAAGTTGAGCGTTTGTCACACATTTGGGCATTTGGAATACTGATCTAATAAATTTGGTCTGCACTCTTTCCAGAGGTGTAATGCTTGAAGTCGGAGCACCAACACAGGACCCATAAAGGAGCTGGGCTAATGACTTTGCCTGGAAGAGCTTAAGAGCTGCTGGAATATAGTGCCCACTTTTGCTTCGGAAAAACTTTAGAATGGCATTGGCTGCTTTTTGTCCAGAATCAGCTGCATACTCAAAATGAGGTTTCCTAGATCCAGTGGCATGCACAACTACCCCTAGGTATTTGAAGCTCGTCACTTGCTCTATTCTGTGCCCATTTATATGCCAGGAGCGAAGTTTCGGCCTTTTAGCGAAGGTCATTATCTTTGTTTTCTGATAATTTATTTCTAACTGATTATTAATACAATATTGGGCCAAGGATGTCAAAGCTCTCTTGAGACCTATAGGAGTCCTAGAGGGTATGACCGCATCGTCTGCATACAGCAGCAGGGCAATACTTCGGTCCCCTAATTTAGGCGGATGAAAGTCTGGGTGACTTAGGCATCTTACCATATCATTAATGTAAAAGTTAAAACGTAGGGGAGCCAAAATGCAACCCTGTTTCACCCCCTTTTAATCAGCTTGGACAGTGACCCAGATCTATTGCACCTGACCTTCAAGGCTGTATCTGAGTGTAGGGCACATATTAGGTAGAGAAGCCTGCTATCTATTGAGGCGGCTTCCAGCTTCTCCCATAGCTTGGGCCTAGATATAGAATCAAAAGCTGCCTTTAAGTCTATGTCAGCAGCATACAATGATGCTATCTTGTTGGAACAATATTTTTCAATCAAGTGTTGAAGAATCAGACATTGTTCTATAGTTCCTCTGCCCTCTTTAAAGCCAGCCTGTTCGTCCGCTATAAGATTTCTCTGGTCCAGCTAGTCTTTGAGTTTTCCTTGCAAATGTCTAGCATATAGCTTACTAATTATATTCAGTAGACTAATAGGTCGGTAATTGGCAGGATCATTTGTCTTCCCTTTTTTAAAAATCAGGTCTATAATAGCCAGGCCCCAATCCTCTGGGATTCTCCCCAAATTATCAATATAGGTAAAAAGTGATGCTAAAATTGGGGACCACCATTCAACATTATTCTTCAATACTTCTGCTGAAATAAAATCCATTCCCGGAGCCTTCCCTTTTCTAAGTTGTCCAATGAGAAATTTGATTTCAGCCACTGAGACTGGGGGCCACTTAGTTAGACCTTCGTTCATTTGTGTCAACATCACATTGTTAGGATCCTCATACATTTTCTGGAAATGGTATTCCCACACCTCTGGTGAAATATGAGAGTCTAGAATAGTAGATGATCTGACAGTCTGATTGGATAATAATTGCCAAAAAAGAGAGGTGTTCTTCAGTTTGGCAACTTCAATAAGACGTTTCCACGTGATTTTCATATCCTGCTTCTTATCAGCCACCAGTCTGTTTCACTGTTTTTTGCTAGCAAGGAGGTGTTCAAGAGATTTTGTATTTGCGTTGTTAATAGACTCTGTCTCGGATTTATATAAGTGATAAGCTGCAGTGAGGGCTTTCTTAGCTTCAACACATTCTTTGTCCAACCATGTCTTAGAGAAAGTCACAACCCTTTTGCTGTCAGGGTTAGTAATGCGAGTCAATACCGGTTGTAATTTTTGTATTAAATTTTTATACAAAATCAATGGGTCTTGTGAGGTATTGGGAGACATAAACGATCGAATTGTTTGTAAATCATCCTCTGCCAATGTCTTCCTCACCCTTTGATCAAGTTGTAAGGTCCATCTGGCACGACAACTTATATGTCCTGCTGGTACAATGATGGGTGAAAACTCCGGCTGCAGCTGACTATTAGGTATCTTCAAATGTAGACATAAAGGAAGATGGTCATTTTCTAGATGCGGAAGCACCTTAAAGGACTCCACTGAACGTAATGAGTTAATAGAGACTAGCATATAATCAATAGTACTTTTCCTAGTTCCAGCCATAAATGTATGTTTTCCTGGGTGATCACTTTTCATGGAGCCATTTAGTATGTATTGATTAAACTTGTTTGCAAACTTGGCCAGACAAATTCCAGCATAGTTAGATCTTTTATCTTTGAAGAGGCATACAAGAGTGGCATCAGGTAAATTAGGAGCATGGGTTGGTGGGTACTGCTGAAATTTGGAGAACAGTGTTTGGTCATCAGGACCTAGCCTGGTGTTAAAATCCCCCCTGAGTAGTACCAAGGCACTAGGATATTCCAAAAGGAGGTTATCCACGTACTGCTCAAGATCTGATGACATTGCCTCTATTTTGGCTCTTCTTTGTATTGGCAGGAAATTTTTGTTTTTGTTGTTTATTCGTTCAGTCGCTTCTGACTCTTCGTGACTTCATGGACCAGCCCACGCCAGAGCTTCCTGTCGGTCGTCAACACCCCCAGCTCCCCCAGGGACGAGTCCGTCACCTCTAGAATATCATCCATCCACCTTGCCCTTGGTCGGCCCCTCTTCCTTTTGCCCTCCACTCTCCCCAGCATCAACATCTTCTCCAGGGTGTCCTGTCTTCTCATTATGTGGCCAAAGTATTTCAGTTTTGCCTTTAATATCATTCCCTCAAGTGAGCAGTCTGGCTTTATTTCCTGGAGGATGGACTGATTTGATCTTCTTGCAGTCCAAGGCACTTTCAGGATTTTCCTCCAACACCACAGTTCAAAAGCATCGATCTTCCTTCGCTCAGCCTTCCTTATGGTCCAGCTCTCGCAGCCATATGTTACTACGGGGAACACCATTGTTTTAACTATGCGGACCTTTGTTGTCAGTGTGATGTCTCTGCTCTTAACTATTTTATCGAGATTGGTCATTGCTCTTCTCCCAAGGATTAAGCGTCTTCTGATTTCCTGACTGCAGTCAGCATCTGCAGTAATCTTCGCACCTAGAAATACAAAGTCTTTCACTGCTTCTACATTTTCTCCCTCTATTTGCCAGTTATCAATCAAGCTGGTTGCCATAATCTTGGTTTTTTTGAGGTTTAGTTGCAAGCCAGCTTTTGCACTTTCTTCTTTCACCATCATCATAAGGCTCCTCAGTTCCTTTTCGCTTTCAGCCATCAAAGTGGTATCATCTGCATATCTGAGATTGTTAATGTTTCTTCCAGCGATTTTAATTCCAGCCTTGGATTCCTCAAGCCCAGCATGTCGCATGATGTGTTCTGCGTACAAGTTGAATAGGTAGGGTGAGAGTATACAGCCCTGCCGTACTCCTTTCCCAATTTTAAACCAGTCCGTTGTTCCGTGGTCTGTTCTTACTGTTGCTACTTGGTCGTTATAGAGATTCTTCAGGAGGCAGACAAGATGACTTGGTATCCCCATACCGCTAAGAACTTGCCACAATTTGTTATGGTCCACACAGTCAAAGGCTTTAGAATAGTCAATAAAATAGAAATAGATGTTTTTCTGAAACTCCCTGGCTTTTTCCATTATCGAGTGGATATTGGCAATTTGGTCCCTAGTTCCTCTGCCTTTTCTAAACCCAGCTTGTATATCTGGCAATCCTCGCTCCATGAATTGCTGAAGTCTACCTTGCAGGACCTTGAGCATTACCTTACTGGCATGTGAAATGAGTGCCACTGTTCGATAGCTTGAACATTCTTTAGTGTTTCCCTTTTTTGGTATGGGGATGTAAGTTGATTTTTTCCAATCTGATGGCCATTCCTGTGTTTTCCAAATTTGCTGGCATATAGCATGCATTACCTTGACAGCATCATCTTGCAAGATTTTGAACAGTTCAGCTGGGATGCCGTCATCTCCTGCTGCCTTGTTATTAGCAATGCTTCTTAAGGCCCATTCAACCTCACTCTTCAGGATGTCTGGCTCTAGCTCACTGACCACACCGTCAAAGCTATCCCCGATATTGTTATCCTTCCTATGCAGGTCTTCCATATATTCTTGCCACCTTTTCTTGATCTCTTCTTCTTCTGTTAGGTCCTTGCCATCTTTGTTTTTGATCATACCCATTTTGGCCTGGAATTTACCTCCCATGTTTCTAATTTTCTGGAAGAGGTCTCTTGTCCTTCCTATTCTATTGTCGTCTTCTACTTCCACGCATTGCTTGTTTAAAAATAATTCCTTATCTCTTCTGGCTAACCTCTGGAATTTTGCATTTAATTGGGCATATCTCCCCCTATCACTGTTGCCTTTTGCTTTCCTTCTTTCTTGGGCTACTTCTAGTGTCTCAGCAGACAGCCACTTTGCCTTCTTGGTTTTCTCTTTCTTTGGGATGTATTTTGTTGCCGCCTCCTGAACAATGTTGCGAACTTCTGTCCAGAGTTCTTCCGGGACCCTATCTACTAAGTCCAGTCCCTTAAATCGATTCTTTACCTCCACTGCATATTCCTGAGGGATATTAGTGAGCTCATATCTAGCTGATCTGTGGGTCTTCCCTAATCTCTTTAGTCTGATCCTAAATTGTGCAAGAAGAAGTTCGTGATTAGAACTACAGTCAGCTCCAGGTCTTGTTTTTACTGACTGTATAGATGACCGCCACCTTTGGCTGCAAAGGATGTAGTCAATCTGATTTCGGTGTTGTCCATCTGGGGAAGTCCATGTATAAAGCCGTCTCTTATGTTGTTGGAAGAGAGTGTTCGTTATGCAGAGTGAGTTGTCTTGGCAAAATTCTATCAGCCTATGTCCTGCTTCATTTTGTTCTTCCAGGCCATGCTTACCTGTAATTCCAGGTGTCATTTGACTGCCCACTTTAGCATTCCAGTCTCCTGTGATGAAAATAACATCTCTTTTAGGTGTGTTGTCCAGTAGGTGCTGCAGATCGTCATAGAACTGCTCTACTTCAGCTTCTTCAGCATCTGTGGTTGGGGCGTATATTTGGATCACTGTGATGTTAGATGGCTTGCCCTGAATTCAAATTGAGATCATTCTGTCGTTTTTTGGATTGTATCCAAGCACTGCTTTAGCCACTTGACTATTAATTATGAAGGCTACTCCATTTCTTCTGTGGTCCTCTTGTCCACAGTAGTAGATCTGGTGGTCATTTGATGTGAAGTGGCCCATTCCAGTCCATTTCAGTTCGCTGATGCCCAAAATGTCTATCTTTAATCTTGACATCTCACCAATAACCACATCCAATTTGCCCTGGCTCATAGATCTTACATTCCAGGTTCCAATGGCGTGTTGATCCTTAGAACATCGGATTCGCCGTTCACCACCAGCACCGTCGGCCGCTAACCATCTTTTCGGCTTTGAGCTAGCTGCGTCATCACATCTGGGGCTAGTTGAACTCATCCTCTGTTCCTCCCCAGTAGCATTTTGACCATCTTCCGACCTGGGGGTCTCATCTTCCGATGGTATACCGACATATCTCTGGTTGTACTGATCCATTTAGTTTTCACGGCAAGAATACTGGGGTGGGTTGCCATTACCTTCCCCAGGGATCGCGTTTAGTCTGACCTCTCGGTCATGACCTTCCTGTCTTGGGTGTCCCTTCATGGTTTAGCTCATGGCATCATTGAGGTGCTCAAGCTCCAGCACCACGACAAGGTAATGATCCTTTGCTGAAGTGGCAGGAAATACACATTAATAATTAATAA
Source organism: Candoia aspera (assembly GCF_035149785.1). Classification (NCBI taxonomy): domain Eukaryota; kingdom Metazoa; phylum Chordata; class Lepidosauria; order Squamata; family Candoiidae; genus Candoia; species Candoia aspera. The sequence continues at coordinate 117,620,323 of NC_086157.1, forward strand.
GGAAATATTTCCCAGATCTAAGACTACAGCCATAGCTTTTTGATTAAGTGGCTGTATGGATTTATGGCCTACTCTCAGAGCAGTAGAAATAAGAATTCCCAGTCCACCTTTCATCCGCCCTGGCCCTCTGCCAGAGGTTGCCTCCAACTTGTACGAATAATAGCCATTGAATACAAGATCATCGGCTGTCCAAGTTCCCTGAAGCAAAAGAACATCCGTATCTAACAAATGATCTCGATGGTTAAGGCCTTTGTTACAATACCATCCAGCTATATTCCACGAAATAATTTTCAGGAGATTTATCTTACACTGGTCTGCGTACCATCAGGCCATATGCATTAATATCCTTGATCTAGACAAACCCTCCTTATGACCCAAATGGGTCCCATCCATATCCCCATCTTCTAAAGAGCCAAGGTTGGAAATTTCTAAGGGTTGCTCGTGAATTTGGGCCACTGGAATAATTTTTGCTTTAGTTGTTTCCACTTGCTTCTGTGTGATATTAATACTTGTAGTGAGAGCAAAAGGCTCCTCTATCTCAGATATTACATCTGGATTTTGTAGTTCTTGGTTGTCATTCACAGCGTTCTGCCTACAGCTAGTTTGCTCTCTCTTTTCAGTGCATTCATATTGTTGTCCCAAGTGAGGATTTTCTTCTTGCATTGTTTGAGGTGTTAAGTTTAATAGAGGGTTCACTGTGTGGCAAGTTGGCATTAAAGCTCCTTTTAAGTCATTTAATTTCTTAAGTGTATCAACTTGTCTGTTATCTGGTGGAACACTGGATAAGTTAATTAAGTTCCGTTCTAAAGGAACAGGAGGCAACTGAGTTGTTATTGGGTGGAGAGAATGTTTACTATTATTGTTCCTTGGCATAGTCTCCATTAATGAGGTGTCCTTGGATTTATCTGCAGGAGTATTTCTACTATGAGTTAAATTTCTAACACTCTCTTGATTATGTTGAATTATAAGGGGACTAACTTCCTCTGAATGAAGAACTTGAATTGGGAATATTGAGAAAGTATTCAAAAATGGTTTCATTTTTAGAAGCATACTTGGAATCACAAAAAGACCAAAAGTCGAGAATCCGTCTAAAGCTGCCTCTGGCTGGTAGCCAGTCTGTCTTTTGTAAATCCACGAATTGTTTCTCACATCATAGTAACTGACTTAATGATTGCAGTATAGCTCTTTTCGACTCCCATTTGCCTCCATTAATTCTATTAGTTTGTATTTGAAGGGCTATCTTATTGGGTTGTAAGTAACATTTACCTAATACAGGTTTTTTACCCTTTTCATCCATTTCTATACAGATGTTTGTCATTTTCTTATCTTCCCTTTTAGCTCCTAATATAGGGTTAACTTCAGAGGCTGAAACTTCCTTTCCTCTGCAGCCTGACTGAGAGGAGCGGTGCAGGTGTAAGCCCTTAGCTTTATCAGAGGCCTCAGTCTGATTTGCAAGACTCGTTGTCAGGCTCTGCCTGCTACCCAGTAAAACCACAGACACTAGTGTAGGCTTAGGTTCTGGTTTTATTTGAGTATAGAATGCATGCCCTTAGAAAAGCTGAGAGTGAGTGGAGCGTGCCGGAATGGGATTTAAATAGCCCGCGCCAGTCAGCGCTCCACCCCTTCTTACTCCGGGCGTGCGTGGGTGCCACTGGGAGGGATCACTTGCTGGCTTGAGTAAGCTGCAGTGAAATACCGGGTGCAGTCTCTTTAGATTATGGGGCAGGTCCAAGCGCACCGTGACTGGCTTCACTATTTGTGTCACCTGGAATGGTCCAATAAACGTGGGGCCCAGCTTCTTTGATGGTTGCAGCGATTTTATGAATCTGGTGGATAGATAGACCATGTCCCCCACCTGAAATGTTGGTTGCTGGCGCCAGTGTTTGTCCACTTGTGATTTGTACGCTGTTTGTGCCTCTTTAAGTGCATCCTTGATGACCGGCCAGGAATCTGCAATTTTCTCACCCCAATCACAGGTGGCCACTGTTGGGGATGGAGGCTGAGGTAGTTCAGGGATGGGGACGAACTCCCGACATGACACCACCCCAAAGGAGGTTTTTCCGGTGCTTTGGTGTATCACGTTGTTGCATGCGACCTCTGCAAACGGGAGGAGGTCTACCCAGTCATCTTGGTGATAGTTTATGTAGGAGCGGAGGAATTGCTCCAGTGTGGCATTAAGGATCTCTGTGGATCCATCCGTCTGGGGATGCCAGGAGGTTGACAGGGCTTGCCGGGTACCTATCAAGTTTCAAAAAAGCCCGCCAAAACCTTGAGGTAAATTGTGTGCCCCTATCGGTCACCAAGAGGGAGGGGCATCCGTGTAGGCGGTACACGTGGACTAGGAACAGTTTCGCCAGCTGTTGGGCTGACGGGATTGAGGCGCAGGGGATGAAATGCGCTTGTTTTGGAAAGTAGTCTTTTACCACCCAAATGACCGTTTTCTTTTGGCTGGGCGGTAAGTCGACTATGAAGTCCATTGAGATTTCATCCCAAGGGTGGGAGGGTTCAGCTACGGGTTGCAGCAGCCCCTGGGGTTTGCCAGCTGGTTGCTTGGCCATAGCGCACACTGGGCAGGACGCCACATACGTCTTGACGTCCTTCCTCAGCGAGGGCCACCAAAATTCTCCGAGTCAGGTGTAGGGTTTTCAGGAACCCGAAGTGACCAGCCTGTTTGCTGTCATGCGATCTGTTGAGGATCGCCTGCCGTTGTGAGTCGGGTACATATAGCCTTCCCTCTGCCCATGCGAGGTCCTGGTCCATGGTGACCTTGTTGGGGTTGGCGAGGAGCCAGGGGTCAGATTTCAATGCCGTTATGAAATCTGCCTGTAGCCCCCCTGGTATTGGAGGTTGCCTGTGTCTAGAGGCGGGTTGCATCATAGTTGTTTGTGAGGGGGGGCAGGCTGTCCCCGAGCGTGACCTCGGGTGACAGCTGCCAGACCCAGCTGGGAATGGGAAAGCACCATCCCTACAATGTCGGAGATAGGCTCCGCATCCTGGGGCAGTCGGGAGAGTGTGCGTCAGGGTCAGTCTCGCTTCGCAATAAGACACAGACTCACTTAATGGGTATTAAGGATTTCTGGTTTATTGGAATGGTGGCAGACAGAATGAAAAATGGGAACGGGGGTGTGGTGTGGAGGTGCCCATTTTATACCCTCTTGTAGGGCCCCGGGCTCCTCCACCCTCTATTGTCCCAATCCCTCTTGATGGGATCCTTGATGGCTGTATGGGTGTTTTCCTGGTGTCTTCTCTTGTCCTCTCGATTCTGGTGCGTCCTCCAGGGCACCACGTGCGGCTTATCTCTGCTCATCCGATGTCCTTCCTTTCAGCTGTATATGGGTCCATGGGTGTGGGTGCTTTGGGTGCTTGTTTTAATCCCTGGTTTAATTATCTTCTCCCTCTATTCCTTGATGATCATGATCTACATTGTGAGGCTCTTTGTGCCTTGCACAAAGGTCATGACAGTGTGTCTGCCAGGAAGTTCTTTTTGCCTGGTATGAACTTCAGCTGGAAGTTGAACTGGCTGAAGAACTGAGCCCATCGTATTTGCTTGGGACTGAGGCGCTGGGGCGTACGGAGCGTGAGGTTGCGGTGGTCTGCCCAGACCTCAAATGGGCAAGTCGTTCCTTCCAAAAGGCGACACCAAGCCTCCAGCGCTGCTTTAACCGCAAACGCTTCCTTTTCCCATACGTGCCAGCGCCTCTCTGTCTCTGAGAATTTCCTCGAGAGGTAGGCGCAGCAGGATGGCGCCTATTGAGAAGTCAGAGGCGTCCACCTGCACCACAAAAGGTCGTTCGGGGTCCGGGTGAGCTAGGATTGGCTCCGCTGTGAACAGCGCTTTTAGCCTATCAAATGCAGTTTGACAGGCAGGAGTCCAATTAAGTACGGCCCCCGGGTTTTTTACCTTGCGCATCTCCCTGACGCCCTTGGTCTTGAGCAAATCGGTTAAGGGTAGGGCGATTTCCGCGAACCCCCTCGCGAAGGACCTATAGAAATTCGCGAACCTGAGGAAGCTTTGAAGCTGGCACCTGGTGCGTGGGCGTTCCCAGCTCAAAACTGCCTGGACCTTCGCGGGGTCCATTTCTACACTTTTGTCAGAGATTCTGTACCCTAGGTAGTCCAAGCGCGATTTGTGGAATTCGCACTTGGACAGCTTAGCGTAGAGTTTGGCTTTCCGTAGCTTAGTGAGGACTTGCCTCACCAACCTCTTGTGTTCCCTCTGCGTCCTTGTGTAGATGAGGACGTCATCCAGGTAAACCAGTACGCCCTTGAATAGGTGTTCATGCAGTACCTCGTTGATGAGTTGCATGAAGACCCCCAGGGCCCCCGCAAGACCGAATGGTAGTACCTTATATTGGAAGGAGCCCAAGGGGCAGTTGAATGCCATTTTCCACTCGTCCCCCTCCCTGATGCAGATTCTGTAATATGCCTCGCGGAGGTTGAGTTTGGAAAACACCCTGTCATGTTCACCGTTCAATGTGCTTGGTACATCGTAACGTTTTGCATGTCATTAAGCTGATGCGTGTTTCATCTTTGAAGGGAGGATAGTTCTTGCAAAGAATGCTTATCTCTTGGCTGCGGGCTCGGAATGTATTTGGGTTATCTCATGTGTTCAAGGTTGCTTTCCCAGGCTAGAAGGGATGACGGTTAACAGCACCTGGGTTGGGTGGTGTTGATGCTGCTGGTCGGGAGGCGGGGTTACGTTTGCAGCGAGGGTTTTTAGTTTGTATTTGGCGCGCTTTCTGTCATTCTCAGCTTTCTTTGTACTTGTCACAAGTTTCCTAGTAAATCAGATTTCATTTAGCAACCTCTTGTGAGCCTGAGTATTTGGACTGGGCAATCATTACACACCCTTCCCTTTGACAGGTGTGCTAGCATGTCCTTTATGAGGGGTAGTGGGTATTTCTTGGATAGGGAAGCGGAATTTAATCCGCGGTAATCAGTGCATAGTCTCAGGGTGCTGTCCTTCTTTTCCCGAAATAGGACGGGTGCTCCAACCGGCAAGTTTGCTGGTTCTATGAAGCCCCTGGAGAGGTTTTTATCCAAGAATTCCTGCAGCGCTGCTAATTCTCTCTGGGTCATGGGGTAGATCTTGGGCTTGGGTAATGGGACGTCTGGGAGCAGTTCAATTATGCAGTCCATCTTGCGGTGGGGTGGTAATTCGTCCGCCTTCTCTTCTCTGAAGACATCTGCAAAGTCTGCATATTGCTCTGGTAGTCCTTCTGGGGGGGGGGTCATGGGTGTGGTCGACTTCTGCCCTCCCCACCGTCGGAGCAGATGGCTTGTCCGGTGTTGGTGCCTGGTAGACCCCGTCTTTGAACTTGATGGAGCGTGTCCTCCAGTCTATGTGTGGGTTGTTGCGTGCTAGCCAGGGAATCCCCAGCACTATTATGGGTTTCCCTATCTGGGTCACCACAAAGTTTATTGATTCCTTGTGGGTGCCCATTGTCAGGGCGACCATTCCGGTCCTCTGGGTGGCCGGTCTCCCCCCCACTGCAGACCCGTCTAGTTGATGGAACGCCAGCGGTTTAGGGAGGGGGAAACAAGGCAGTTTTAGTGTGGCGACAATGTCCGGGTGGATCAGATTTCTGGAGCACCCAGAATCCACCATAGCTTCGGCCGCAATGGCTCTAGGGCCGTAAGAGAGCTGAATTGTCCCTGCCAGGATGGAGCAATCGTCACCCTGGGGTTGTTGCGCCCCTTCTTTACCACCTGCCCAGCGGCACTGCTTAGAGCAGGTGGGGAGCGTTTTCTGCCGGCTGTTCTTGGGCGTCGATCGTGTCCCCTGCGAGGGGACTCCTCGTTTTGCCTGGCGCTCTCCCCGGCGCCGGGGAGCTCGGAGGAGGAGGGGGGTCCGTCGCGGGCCGTCGGGGGCGCCCCGCGGGGCGCCGACAGGTGAGTGGCCACGCGATGGCGGACGTCCAGGGGTCTCCCTCCGCGCCCGCGTCCCCCGCGGGGGCGTCGGCCGCGCCCCCCGAGCGTTCCCTGCGGCTCTGCAGCTGGAACGTGGGGGGCCTCCGGCAGCCGGACCGCCGGGCCGAGGTGCTCGACGCGCTGGCCGGGCTGCCCTTCGACCTGGCGGCGCATAGACGCCCAGCAGGCGGAAGGCCTGCACCCGTCCGCCCGCTGCCCCCGCGCCCGCCCCGGCCCCCCCCGCCGCCACGCCCGCGCCCTCCCAGGGCCCCGGCGCGCTCCACTCACTCTCAGCTTTTCTAAGGGCATGCATTCTATACTCAAATAAAACCAGAACCTAAGCCTACACTAGCGTCTGTGGTTTTACTGGGTAGCAGGCAGAGCCTGACATAAAGCTGAGAGTCACCAAACCAAAATCGCCAAGCTCCACCGGAGACCACCCCCACCCGCTCAGCCAGCGGGGCCATGCCCTCCGGGCGGCCGAGCCACTCCCGGCGCAGCGCCTGCAGGATGCGGACGAGGCTGCCCTCGTCCAACCAGACAGGCCACGGCGCCGGGGTCCGCGGGCGGCGGGAGACCAGCAGGCGCTCCACCGCCTGCACGGTCAGCGAGCGGGCGTGCGCGGCAGCCGTCCAGCTCGCCTCATCCCCCGGATCTATGCCCTCAAAGAGGACCCGGAGGACGCCATCCGCCGCCCCTTCCAGAGCCTCCCAGATCTTCGCCTGGCCATACTTGGCCAGGTTGACGGTGGGCACATCTGGGAGGGAGACGTGCGCCACGAGCGCACCCCAAACCTTAAGGAGGCGGTGCCTCCCCAGCTCCTCCCCCGCGAGGAACGTCGCCGCCAGCGAGGAGAGCGGCTGGGCACATTGCTCCAGCCACTCCTGCCTGATCCGGTACTCCCTGGAGACCGGGGAGGCAGCTGGGGGGTGGGCAGCCGCCCCCCCCTCCTCCAGCTCCATGGGCTCCGGGGCCGCGCGCACGTCCGGCACGCTGCCCGAGCGGCACGGGGCGGGCGATGCCCGTGGAGGGGCGCGCGACTCCTGCGAGCAGCTGCGCCCCCGCAGCGGGGAGCGGTCGCGAGACCCCCCCCCGCCCCCGGCACTGCGACTCCTGGGCGCGGGCCGCGCGACGGCCCTCGCCCGGCCTCGAGAGAAGTCGGCGGGCGCGGCGGCCTGCCCGGACTGCGGGAGGAGCTCCAGGCTCCCTGCATCCCAGAAGTACCCGCCGTCCTCCTCCCGCCAAGACGCAGCCCCCGCCCCCCCAGGATCGCCCACAGGCGCGAGCCCCCGCCTGGGGAGGCGCGGAACCCCGCGCACGGTACCGCAGGGGCCATCCCAGCCGCCTCAACAGCTGCCTGCACCCCTGGGCCGGCGGGGCCTCCCACGCCTCCCCCCGCAGCCTCAGCCGCGAACGAAAGGGAGGCAGTGGCACGAGACTGCCCCCCCGACAGATGGCTTCCTCGGAAGCAAACTTCCCTGGCCAGCACGGCCTGGATCCGCTGGCCTGGGGAAGAACCAGCACAAGCTGCTACAGCCAGAGACCTCACAGCTGCGCAATCAGGAGCAGCTCCAGCAGAGGCAACGACCTGCACCTGTGCCTGCTGCACCACCAGCAATTGCTGGAACTCAAAGTCAGCCTCATGGCTGGGGGAAACCCTTGCAAACAGAGGCTCAGAACTCGCGGGGGGAAGGGGCCTCAGCCCCCCCGCCGCCACAGACAGCACCCCCCCAACCCCCCCCACCCCCGCCCCGGCCCCCCCCACTCCCCCCGGCCCCACACTCGCCCCAGGCACTCCAGAAGCGGAGGGAGAAGAGACCTCCATCTCCTGCTCACGCTCCATGCATACACAGAGGGAGGGAAACACAAACACACCCCAAAGCACCCGAAAACGTGGGGGAGAGGGGGGAAACCCCCCCCCTCCGAAGCAGAAAGACTTCCCACACCAGAAACACCGAAGAAACCCCAGAAAAAAAGGCAGGAAAACAATGAAAAGAGGCAAAGAAGGGACTTAGGTTCAGAGAGCTCTGCTCACACACAGCCACCAACCTTCGCATCCACCGCAGGGTTAGGGTTAGGGTTAGGGTTAGGGTTAGGGTTAGGGTTAGGGTTAGGGTTAGGGTTAGGGTTAGGGAATCACACCTTTTTAGGGAATCACACCTTTTTTTATTTAAAGAAAAACCCTTCTACAAGGCCCTGACCGCCCCTAAACGGGCGGCCGGGCCGACAAACTGCACACAGGCAGACAGAAAATAAAACAAAACACACAAACCCGCCACCCCCCGAGGTCCACAAAAAACAGATACCCCAAGCCCACCACCCCCCAAAGTGCGGCCCTCACGCGCCCCCTCCCCCACGCCAAGAAGCCCCCCGCCCGCCCCGCCCCCCGCACAGACGCCCACACAAACACAGACCCCACACCCATCCCGCACCCACCCCGGCCGGCTCGCAGGCCCGGCCAGCTCCCCGCCCGCAGAACCCCCGTGCACAAGCCCCCCACCCCACACCGTGCTGCCCCCGCCCCAACCCACCCTCAGGCCCCCGCCGTGGGATGGGAAGGAGGAGCGGCAGGAGGGCAGGGGGAGGAGGGGGGACGGGAGGAGGGAGGAGAGATGGAGGGAGGAGCCACGGCCACGGAGAAAAGTGTCCACGGGGGCCGCCACAGCAAAGTCCCGCGGCCCCCGATCGCCGGTCCGGGGCAGCAACGCCCAGCGCGACGACGACTCCGACGACGACGATCCAGGTCCCGGCGGCCGGCCGCGATCCGCCGGCGCGGCCCGCCCCGCCGCCGGCCCGCCGACGCGGGCCCGGCCCCTCAGGTGATGGGCGGGGTGGCCGCCGCCGACTTCCACGGCCAGAAGCGCCGCCACCGCGCGGCCGGAAGTCTGTCCCGCTCGGCGGCGCAGATGATGTCCAGCTGCGCCGCCGCGTCCCGGGCCGCGCGGGTCGCCGACCAGTCCGGCGACGCGACGCCTCCGCGCCGCCGCTCCCGGGGCAGCTCCCTCCGCCGTTCGGCCAGGAGCACCGCCAGCACGACGTAGTTCAGGAGCCGGACGGTGCTCCACGGCACGGCCCAGAAGCCGCCCGCACTGCCGCCGTCTCCGCCGCCGCCTCCTGCCGGGGCTGCGCCGCCCCCGCCGCCGCTGCCTGCGCCGCGGGCGCCGCCGTCCTCCGGTCCCGGGCGCTGCGGGCTCCCGCGGCCCCAGCGGGGCGCCGTCCGTGGCCGCTTGCTCCTCCGCGACGCATCCGGATCCGGCTGGCGCTCCTGCGCCGCGGAGGCGCTCCTCCCCGCGCGGGTCGACGGCTCCTCCGCTCCGGCAGCCTCCTCCTCCGCCCCGGCCGCTCGCCGCTCCTCCGCGGCTCCGTCCGCCCGGCGCTGCCCTGCTGGGAGAGGACGGCGTGAGAGGGGGTCCGGCGCGGCCGGCCCGCGGCGGCGCGGCCCTCGCAAGGGCGGCGCCAGCCCGGCCGGCTCCACGCCGGTGGCGACCGCCTCCCAGGGCTGCCGGAGCAGGTCCGGCCAGTCCAGCAGCCCCGCCAGCGCCGCCCACACCGCCCGCGCCACGCAGCACTCCCCCACGAAGTGCGCGACCGAGCCCTCCAGCGCGACCCCCCGGGCGAGCGCGTCCCGCCGGCAGAGCGCCCGCGGGCACAGCCGCGCCCCGCCCGTCAGCCAGGGCCGCACCGCCGCCGGCAGCTCGGCCGGCACCCCGTGGAAGAAGCGCCAGCGCACCTCCCAGAGCGCGTAGGGCACGCGCCGGTCGCGGAAGGCCTCCAGGCGGGGGTCGTCCGCCCCCCCGCCCGCGCCCGCCCCCCCGCCCGCACCCGCCCCCCCGCCCGCGCCAACCCCCACACCCGTGCCCGCCCACGATCCCGTGCCCGCCCCCCCCGCCGCCCCGGCCGCACCGCGCCCGCCGCCCCCGCCACCCTGCCGCCGCCGCAGCCGGGCCGCCCGCCAGGGCCCCACCACCGCGCGCTCCAGCGCCTCCTCGTAGACGTCCCGCCGCATGGCCCGCCGCCGCTGCCGGACCTCCTCCGCCGCCTCGGGAGCGCGGGCGGACGCCGCCGCCGCCGGCGCCCTCGGGACCGGCGGCGGGCGCCGCGCCCAGAACGACTCCCGGAAGTGGGCGGCGGGGATGGCGAAGCGCCGCAGCGCGTCCGGCAGCTCGGCCAGGAAGGCGGGCAGGCGGCGGCGCGCCTCCGCCGAGAGGCGGAAGTCCAGCCGGCCCGCGTCCCACCACTCGCGGCCCGCCCAGCGCTCGCCCCGCCAGTGGGCGAGGAAGAGCCCCGCCCAGAGCGGGCCCTCGGCCCCGGCCCCCGGCGCCGCGGGCGGGGCGGGCGCGCCCGAGCCGACCCGCGGCCCGGCGCCCGCCGCCGCCGCCGCCGCGCCCCCACCCAGCTCGACGGACGCGCCGCCGAAGTTCTGGGTGAGGAACACCGACCAGAGGGCCAGGGAGAGCTGCGGCACGGCCAGGCCGCCCTCGGCCACCGGCTGGTGGGCCGCGGCGCGGGCCAGCGGGAAGCGCTCCGCCCCCCAGAGGAAGCGGAAGAGGAGGCCGTCCATGGAGCGCACGAAGGCCGCCGGCGGGGGGAACACCGCGGCCAGCTGCAGCACCTGCGGCAGCAGATAGGTGGCCACGTAGCGGGCGCGGTGGTACAGGCCGAGGCGCCAGCCCGCCCGCCGCCACCGCCCCACCCGCGCCGCCCAGCACTCCGCCGCCCTGTCCCAGTTCTCGCGCCAGGCGTGCGCCTCCGTCCCGAAGCGCACGCCCAGCACCCTGACCGTCGACAGGGCGGCCCCGTCCCGCGCCCAGGCCGCGACGCGCGGCGGGCCGGCCGGCGGCGCGTCGCCCGCCGCGGCCGCGCCGCCGCCGCCGCCCCAGCCGCCGTCCTCCCCGCCGTCCCCGCCGCCCCCCTCCCC